>NC_034416.1:3611578-3727514 GCF_002078875.1 Numida meleagris
AGCGCTGCACCCCCCGCCGGCGGCGGAGGGAGAGACCCGGCCCGGAGCCGCCGTCACGCCCCCCAGCTCCGTCCCCGAAGCACCGCCGAGGGGCAGCGTCCCCGCCGTCCTCCACCACCGCCCCCGAAGTCATTACCGCCTCCCCGCAGCGAGGGGCTGCGTCCCCAGAACACCGCCACTCTGTCCCCTGCGGCGTCCCCAGAGCCGCCGGCTGTGTCACCGCGCTGAGGGGCTGCATCCCCGCTGTCCTCAGTTCACCGTCACATCTCCCACCCCTCTGTCCCCAGAACCGCCGTCACATCACCCACCCGGCTCCCCCTGCCCCAGCGCTGCTGTCGCTGCCCCCGGCCAGGCCCTTACCTGGGGGCTGTCACAGCTCACCCGCACAGCGGCGAAAATTTTTGTTCCTATTTTGCACCAGCAACCCGCGTGTGCAGGACAGTGGCAGGGGGACGAGGCGTGACACGAGGCAGACAAAGGAATTTGGGGCGCTGGGTGCACACTGCGTCCTGCCAGCCGGGAGCTCATTCCCTGGCATCCTCAGGATGCAGGCTGACCTGCTCCAAAAGCGGCCCTGATAAGCATCACTTATGCATAACCCCGCTGATTTATGACTTCTGCATCAAAATCCTGCCAATGCTTACATTTTTGTCACGTTTTGTTAGGGTGAGCTGAAAACAACCATATTGGTTCACTGAGGAAAACCAGATCGGTTTTGTTCGCGGCACCAGTCCCGCACCCAGGAGCAGACCACTGCCGTAGCTACCACCACACCGACACAGAGCTGAAATCAATTAGTTAATGTTTGCAAAGTCAGTTGAAGATGAAAAAGCATTACATGCTGCTAATAAAACTGTAATGATCCCACTGTTAAACATTAAACACGCAATGTCGTGTGAAAAAAGTCACACTTATGGAAAACTCCTCCTGCTGCAAGGACGAAGGAGTAGCTCTTTAAAAACAGAAGGACGAGCCCAGGTTGGCAGCACGGGGCTGTGTCTTGAGGGTTCAGCTTCTGCCTGTGCCTGCAGCTGTGGGCGAACCACTGGTGCCAGCTGCTCCAGCAGCATGGGAGACCAAGATGGCACGCTGACCCAGAGCTGGCCCCAAATCACCAGCTGCTCTGGGAAAATGCCCATCCTCTGCATTTCCGTGCCTCAGTTTCCCCACCTGGTCAATGCCAACTGCCCTTGCATGCTTGGGCAGAGCCAGGACGCAGGGACAACCCAGGGGCAGTTGATGCCGTCACGTCCCGGCCCTACACAGCGGCAAAAAAATCACTGCCTGATTTTTCTCAGCAAGAGTATATTGCAGAGAGCTGAGCTGGCAGCACGGCCATTGAAAGCAAGGAGGGCTGTGCCGCTCACGGGACACACCACCCAGTAGTGTGAGGGATAAAACTGGGCACGCAGGACTTTCTAGGAGATTTTTCTTGGCAGCGAGTCTCATCGTAGATGTAAAACCAGTAGTTGTGTTGCTGGTAGGGCTCCAGGACCAGCGCATGTCTGATGTTGTGACCTACAGGCAAGAAGGAGGCGAGGAACAGGGAAAACCGAGCTTGCCAGTACCTTTGGGCCTGGACAGGGCCACGTTCATGGTGATGAGGCACCGGTGTTTCTGGCTGGGCAGATGTGATGGGTGGGGATTTGCACAGCGGGAGCTCCAGGCAGTTTGGGATTTCAGAAATGAGAACTCTCCAAAAAGAGCGGTGCTTTGGAGGGTATCCGTCATTTCCTGCACCAAACTGCCCTTTGCTAGGAGCATCCCTGAGCCGCACCACCCTGCTGCATCTTCCTCCCAAAATGTGACGCTGCCCTGCTCTGATGGCGATCGACTGTTGACTGCAGAAAAGCTGAATCATGAATCAGAGGTTATAAACAAGGTTATTTATAACGAAGGAAATGACTCTGGCATGCAGAAGTCAGAGAGAGGGATCGTCGTCTGCAGCTCCCGGGTCCCACTCCTCCACCAGCGCTCCCCACGTCCCGACGCAGATGGCAATCTCCCCAGCCCTTAATTCACCTGCTCGTAGCAGGGACACAGCGGGAGGCTCCAGTGGTGCTTTCTTTGCACAACAGAGCTGCTGGTGTGCAGCGCAGCAGTGCTGGGAGCAGTGCAATGCCAGGGGCAGGCTTTTGCTATCACCCAGCACCTTGCAGAGCTATTTTCAGCAATGCAAAATGATCACGCAGTCACACGGCATTGTACTGATATTCATAGATGTTCTGAATGGAGAGAGAGACTATTTAGCCTGATTACCCCCTCCCATATTGCACAGGCTGTTTCAGTTCCCACGTGGAAGCCAGTAACTTGCACTTCATTTCACTCAAATGTGAAAACTCAAAACTCAGTTTTGTAGTCCAGAATCTGATGGTACGTCCTTCAAAGTGCTGCAGGCTGTGTGCTGTAGGTACCCAGCCCAGTGGGAGGGCAGTCTGGTGCACACACAGCTCAATGGGAAACTTCCTGGTGATGCCACTTCTTATCATTCTCTCTCAAGAATTTACATATGTCTTTATAAACAGGTATACGTTATATATAGATATACATAGATTCATAAATTTATGAAACCTTCGGGAGATTTGAAACTTTACTGCCTTACTTTATTACAACCTTGCTGCTGCTTCTGGAAGGGTTTATCTTCCTTTTTTTCCCCCCCACCTAAATAACAATTGGCTCAAAGAAAATAACAAAAAAAAAAACCAACAACAAAAAACCCAAGGCATCGGTGGATTGGATCCTGAGTGAGTTCTGCTCCCATCGTCCCGGCCCACCTCCCCCTGCCTGCTGGGCAAGCAGACACTAGAGCCCTGCTCACACCGGGGATTACACATGGCTGCACCTTGGCACAGCTCGGTGACACCATGCCCTGCAGCACAGCCACGAGGGGTGGAACAGGACCAGCCTTGCAAGCCAGTTCCCTCTGCAGGTGCCTGCAAAGACACGTGGCCGCGTGCCAGCAGATAGAATAACCATCACCCCGCACTGCTCACAGGGCAGGGATGCTGCAAGGCCGCGTTAACGAGCGCTTGGGACGCCTCTGTGATCTGCAGATGAAAGGTGATTTACAGCTGCTTATTATTGTTCTTCTTCATGCAAGGTCTATTATTTTCCGGTGCTCCTCGTTTTGACTCATGCCACAGCCCGTATTTGGCGCGGGGCAGGCTGAGGGGCAGGCTCCTGGCTGTGGCTGGCTGTGATCTGCTCTGAGCACTCATTTTTGGCAGCTGGCGGTGCCCACTCCTAGCTAACTCGCTCTGAGATTTGCACAAAGTGGCACCACAGCACGTTGCTTAGCTCCTGGCTCTACGGCGCCTGTATTGGAGGCGGGGTGTGCAGTGGGGATGTGCACTGTGAACAGGCAAAGAACATGAAGTTGCACCTTAAATCCTGCTGCAGAGAGAAAGGATGGGAACATACTGGGCCTCTGTGCTTCTGGGAAGGACAGGAGAGTGGAGAGAGCTGCCCAGCCTACATCCCATCTGTGTTCCCAAACCTCCTGTGCAGGAATTACAGAGAGGGAGAAGTTTGTGGCTCTGGCCCGAGTCTGGAGGGTAGGGATGTTAGTGGGTTTTTATGCAGGAGCAGGTAGGTCTGCTGTCCTTCCTATTGCATTCTTTATGCATCGCAGCATGCTCATCCCATCAGGCTGTGGAGAGCAAAGGACCTTTTGCTCCTTGCTACTAAACAAACCAGCATAAGACATCACACTGTGTCAGGCAGTTATGATGATGGAGGCAGAAACACCCCCAGTACCCCACGCTGCACAATTTCCCCCTTCTCCCCCAAGGTCCATCTATACAGCAGCCATTTTTAAACCCCCTTTCAAGTGATGCCCCATGAACCAGCGAAGGAGGACTGGAAGGAGCCCCCAGTCCCCCCGCAGCCACCTCTCCAGCATCCCATCCCCAGCAGCACCCTCCCAGACAGCTGTTTTCCTGCACAGCTAGCAGGTCCAGGGCTGTCATTGCCCTTTCCATTGACACAACAGCCATGCTCTAATTTCAGCGTTGGCTCGCTCCCAGCAAACCCATTTGGGTCCCATTTTGGGAGCGCCGTGAGCCCGTGCCCACAGCACAGCTGCCAGCAGCAATGCCTGCGCATGAGGGCACCTGCAGCATTGCTCCCGCCTGTCCCTAATGTCCCCCCAGGGCTGGCCATGGCAACAGCCCTGCTGCCTCCTGCAGAAGCACTGCTGGCACGCATGTGGCTCCCCGCAGAAACAAATCCACGTGCTGAGTAGAACGAAGGCTGCAGAGCTGCGTCCCAGTGATGATGTGTACATATGAACACCATTACAAGGAGCATCTGGGAGGAAGCCCATTGCAGCTCCCATCACGGCTGTGACAAACCACAAGAAAACCATGGAAAGAAAGCACGTGGAGGAGATCCACCCTCACATCCCCACAAAGCCCTGCCTGCTCTCCTGCCCTGCACCCTGCTCTCTAACTTGGTGCTGTGTTGCATTTCCTTGCTGCAGACCTTCTGCAGAATGTTGTGCCCGGGGGAAAGGGGCTCCAGGTGCACCTTCACTTTGCACAGCTCTCATGCTGGTGGTGATGGCACTCAGCTTTGCTGTGCAAGGCTCCTACACAAATGCCTGTGACTACACTACTGCAAAAACTCTGCAAAACCCAACCCCACTCAGGCAGCTGTTGCTTTGAATGGTCACCACTGGATACCAATCCTACATGTGACAGATATCAGAGTGTCACGCCTTCAACCAAAACCCCTTCTGGCAGCTGGGCACGGACCTCAGCTCTCCTTTCCAACAATGGCTGTAGCAAAGAGATACCGAGAGGTGGAACAAACACACCATCTCGCGTCGTGGTGACATTGACAGATGTGATGGTGCAGGGCTGTACATGACATTCTGATTTTTTATTAATAAATCTGCGCTGCACAACTGAGTTAGGAAAAGAAGAAATGGCCGAGTGCGTGGGGAGGACAGCTTTGTTCTTTGGACTTGCAAGAGAAGTCAAGTCACGGTGAAGGCAAAAAAAAATACCAAACCAGAGGAGAACAAGGGCGGTGGGTAGCCAGGCACAAGCAGCAGACAAGACCCCAAAACGCTGGGTATTGAGGCTCTGCCATGAGCAAACCTTCTCTCCTCTCCTACACAGCCACTCCTCAGGGGAGGGCATGGGCTGTGCAAGCAGCCGGGCAGCAGTGTCACTGCATGAGGAACACGCTGTCCCCAGGCACGTCGCCGTGCTGTCTGGGGAGGGAAGCAGAGCCCCAGGGTGGGCAGCAGCAGGGCAGAGGCCCCCAGCCGTGCACTGCCTGTGCCTGTTGACATCCGAGCCGACGGACAAGCGAAAGTTGTTGCTCTTTGGCTAATTGCTCCAGACATTTGGGTTTTGCTTTCACATGCCCTCTTTATTTTCTATTTTTGTCCTTTAATTAACTGTGAACCCCATCGTGGCTGTCAAACAGGGATCTGCAGAACGGAGGCTTGTGGGAAGGCGGTGATTTATGGCTCTCTGGAAACAAAATGGCATTTCTGAAGAACCCCACCCAGGCCTGGCAAATGCCACGGCAGCGGGATGACTCACTGCCTGCTGGCACTGCTGCTCCCTGCGGCCGGAGCCTGCAGCCAATCTGGGCACACTCGCGGTGGTGACCCAACCCTGGCTCCACAGTGACACTAATTTCCACCTCAGAGTTCCTACTGTGCCCTCCTGCTGCCAGGGGGGGGGGTTGGGATGGGAACAATGGCGTCACAGGGCTGGATTGAGCTGTGAGCAGAGCTGAATGAAGCAGTCTGTTGGCACAGCCCAGCGAGGGCTGAGAACCTCCTTGCATTCACCAGCACTCAAGTCACCAGGATGTGGAGGGCAGCCCTGGGGAGCAGCCCCTGCGCTCTGCTACACCAGGAGAGCGCACAGGTGGGATGCGTGACCTTGAGGAGGCTCTTGCAAAATCCTCTGTGTGCTGCAGGAGGATTGGCTGAAGAAGCGATTGCCCCCTAAGCACCTGCCACAGAGGGGGAAAAATCAGTTCAGCCATTTGCAGGTGTGTTTAAAAAAAAAAAAAAAAAAGAAAAGACAAAGGCGTTACCACTTGGTTAAGATGGCCACTGCCTACTCAGCTGTCTGCTCCCTCGCATTAATGCAACTGAAAAAAGTCCCTTTGGATGGCTGCGCTCCCATCGGTCACACAGAGCAGGTCTCTGCCCGGCTCGTGGTGCATCTGCAGAGGCCCAGAGGCTGCCATATACCTGTGTGCCCCATCCCAAAGCTGCTCTGCCCCCAGGGCCGTGTGCTGCAGCCCCTTCCACGCCCCACAGAGCGGTGCCGATGCAGTGCCTCAAGTCCCGAGGGTGAACCAGCCGGGCTGCTCTTCCCCTGCTGTTTTTCCATAGCTCCTCATCCAATAGCTGCTGTAATAAAAAAGGCAAATCAGAAAACAATGCGCTCTGTTGGCGTGCTGTAAACCAGGAGAACAGCTGCTGCTCCTCGGCTGAGCAGGAAACGTCGGTGTGAGAGCCATAAAAGCAGAGCTCCTACTTTCAGCTGCTGCATCGTGCTGCAGCGCGGCTCCTGCCTCAACGCCTTTTTTCATAACTAAACCCACCGTGGCAGTGGGGAACAACACACAGGAAACAGCTCTGGCTCTCAGCACTGAGCTGCGGCTTTGGAGAGCCCGAAATGCATCCAAGAAGGAGAAAAAATGGTTTTCCAATGGTACCCAGAGTGCAGGGAATCTCCAATGAGCACCATCCCTGGAGCGTCCCTCTGGATTGCAGCATTGCTTCTGAGCGGGATCGGGCTGGCCCACTGGTGGGCTCAGAATGTGGCTGATGCTGAAGAGGATCTTCCGTTTCCAAAGAGATCCCCATTTCTTCCTCCAGCATCACTGGCCCACACACAAGCACACATCAGGCTCCCTCAGGAGCTGATGGCTGCCCTAAACCCACCCCTCAGTGCGGCTGGGCAGCGCAGCCCGTGTGCTCCCCGCTGTACTGACACACAGAGATGCTTTGTTGAAGCATTACTCAGCTAATATTCTTTTCCTGATTCACAAAAGGTGCGCTAATCCCTGCGGGAGAACAGAAGGGGTGGGAAGGGTTGCGAAATGCCACACGTTCCTGCAACGCAATGCTCCATCCCTGAAATGCAGCCGTGTGCTCACCCAGCTGGGCATGCGCTGCACTGCCTGCTGTGCCATGGCGCAGCTGGAGACCCTTTGCACTATTTCCCTCCCAGATTATTGCTGGAGGCCCTTACCTCCGGGGAGAAGTCCTTTGGGGAATTGCATCATCAGACCCAGAGCCCCTCTGAAACCTCATAGAATCAGAGAGTCATTAGGGTTGGAAAAGACCTCTAAGAACCCCAAGTCCAACCCCAGCCCACCCCACCATGCCCACGTCCCTCAGTGCCACATCCCCACGGCTCTGGAACACCTCCAGGGATGGTGACCCCAGCACTCCCTGTGCAGCCTGTGCCAGTGCATCACTACTCTTACAGAGATGAAATTTTACCAAATATCCAACCTGAACCTGGTACAACTTAGAGCCATTACCTGGCACAGCTGGGAGGCGGGAGGAAATAAATAAATGGGAGACGTCTACTCTTTGCTGAGAATAATCGTGTTAGACAGGAGAAAACTTCCGTCCTGTTCTCTGTTTTATCACTGGAACAGCCCTTGACAGGACCACTGCTCGGCTTTTCTTCTCGTGTCGTTCACAGGGAAATGTTTCTGCCTTAACAGAAGTGCTGCTTCCTTGCAGACAAAAAGGCAGCCCTTCCCCGCGCCGCAGAACAGACAGCTCATCAAACTGCAACAAAGCTGCCCTTGTGCCGGAGCGCAGCTCAGCGAACAGCCCGCGAGTGCTGCCATTCAGGCCGCACATACGCAGCACTGTCGTGACTATTGATAACCAGGACGGGCTGCGTTCCTACACCTCTGTGCGGGTAACACAGCTGCAAGCTGATACTGCAGGGAGAGGGCCCCGGTGCGTGGTGCAGCGGTGCATTGAGTTACCATCACTTCCTAATGAGGAGAGAGGCACGTGTCTTCCTTCCGAGAGGTGCGTGCGTTTCTGCCGTCACCCTCTGGCCGTGACACACAGCTGAGGAAACCCAGGAGCGGGGTGAGGGGGGACAAAAATCGGTCCCAATGCTTCAACGTCAGACCTAAAGGTCTTAAGTGCATCCCGGGCACATCCAGCAGGGGCAATCCCTCCTGCTAGGCTGTATCAAAGCGTTCCCCACGCGCGTACAACGTGCTGGTGCGGAGCCGGGTGCTGGGACTCGCTCAAACGCAACATTTTGGAAACAAGAGGCTTTTTCCCATCCGACGCTCTGACAAACATCCGTGTAGCCCCTTCCAGCAGAAGCCTTTCCCCAGCGCCCCAGGCCGCCCTGCTGGGGCACGCTCCTGGTGCGCCAAGGGGAGCGGAGGACAGGGCGCAGGGCAGCGGGCGCAGGGCACGCTGCTGCCGCGTTGGCTTTGCCGGGGCTCCCTCTAGTGTGTGCAGCCCGGAACGTGGCGAGACGCTCCCGTCCAACGGATAGATTGGATGAAACGTGAAACAGATGTAAATACGATGGGCACTTTGCTTGGATTTCCAGGGAAAACGCTTGCTCCGGGAGAAAATCCGTCATTTTCGCACTGGAAAATGGAACGAGTGACGGCTGCGTGCTCACTGTCCCGCAGCTGGGAACCGAAAATTCGGAGGTCAGAAAGACTCCTCCGTAACAACAGCTCTGGCCTAATTTTCACCTATCACTTTTTCATTTATTCCTATCTTCCTCGGGGACTCATCTACGTATTATTATAATAAGGTTATTTTCTGAGTCTAATCTAAGAAAATAAATTAAAAAGGCTGAACTTTCCATTAGATCTCAGAGAGATGGCATTTCTCGGTCAAGGAGAGCAGAGACACACAGGAATATACGGGCAGCAAATCGCAGTTATTAATGATGCATATGCATACACACAGCCTCGTCGGGCTCAGGGAAGGGGCCTGAAACTGATGTGTTAAGTAAATAGCTCCTTTGCTGGTCTAAGGAGTCACGCTGCAAAGGAGCTCACATTTCCCAGTAGCCGTGGAGCAAAATAATACAAAAGCTATTAAAATCCAGAGGAAGATGGATTGCATTATGTTGCCTAAATTAAAGCCTAAATTAGTACGGATGTAAACATTAAGGTCCCTGCTTTCCTCCAGTTCTGAATACCAAGCAGAACTTGGCCAGCACATACAATAAATCTCTTCAACAAATGCTGGGGTTTTTTTTCCCTGTAATTTTTTAAAAATCTTTGCATTTATTCTAAAGCCAAAGGCGTGACTATACTGGAAAGAGCTTTCGGGTAAATGAGGAGCAAGTAGCAGCTCCCGCTCTGCACCACTGCTGGCAGCTGAAGGATGGAGACGGAGTGGGCTCAGAGGGTGGAGAGGCCCAGCCCTGCTGCCCAGAGCTGTGGGTGCCCCGTGCCTGGAGCTGCCCAAGGCCGTGGATGGGCCCTGGGCAGCTTGAGCTGTGCGGGCAGCCAGGCCATGGCAGGGATGGCTCTCAGTGGGGGCTGAGGTCCCCTCCAACCCAACCATTTATAGCTCCATTAAGGTTCAGGTGCAATCCCTTCCCTTTTGTGCAAACCAGCAACGTAAAATTAATGATTTCTTTCATCTCCTTCCTTGGCAGCTTGCTGGGGCCGCTTGTTCTACTGACAGCAATGATTCAGGAAGCTGGAAAACATTGTTCTTCATTTACAGTATTAACAGCTGAGTGTACAGACACAGAGATTGCGGTTATCCTCGAGGAAAGGCTGTTCTGCAGCCTGCAAAGGTTGCAGGATGAGTCACCTTTACATCTTAATTTCTAACGTTGCCTCGGCAGCTTTGGGACAGAACAGCAGCGGTGTCAAACAGGCTCCTGTAGGGGTTCAGATCAGGGCACGGCTCCAGGCTCACTGGGGTGATTTGGGAGTTCAGTGCTTCTGAGTTTCCTCCCCCCACCCATAACGCGATTCTCTGCTTATAGCAAATCAATGTGGCAAAACCAGACAATGCCACCCCTCCGCCCTGCGATGGGCAAGGGAGAGAGATGCGCTTTGACCGACGCAGAGGGCCACAAATTGCGCCGCCTTAAAGAGACATCAAAATCATTTTCAAATCAATGTGATGCTTGACGCAGAGCTGGCGCGACTCCTTCCAGATGGGCAGCGACATCCCCCAAAGGCCCAGGAGCAGTCACAGCTCAGCAGCAGCGCTCTGTGCAGGCAGGAGCCACGCAGCAGCCATAAAGAAAGAAGAAAGGGAAAATAAAAAGTGCACTGCAATGATGTGACTGGGCAGCCTAGGGAAGCGTGCACCGCAGCACTGAGTTCATCTCCATCGGTGCTCTCACCAGTGTGAGGTTTGAGCTCGCTCACCTGTGTCTTTTCTCCAGCAAATACCAACGGGGCCTCAGATTGTTTCCCTGAACCCAATGGCTTTCAGCCATACCCCCCTCTGCCCGCCCTCACATCTCTCCAAAAAGTCACCTGAGTTGAGGAAGACCCAGCCGAGCAGGGAAAGGACTCAGCAAGGACTCGAACCGTTTGCCTGAAAGGAGCCAAAGGAATTAAATAGGGGCCAAGAGCCCCTCCTGCTCCTCTGCTCCAGGGAGGATGGGGAGATGGGTGCTCTGGCTGCACACCACGGTCCCACCAGGATCTGTCTGTGCTCACCCTCCCTCCTCCTGCACAGCTGTGCCATGCACCGGTTGGATTCCATCCTGGGGAGGACAACAACCTCCCCCTGAGTTGGAAATAGGGCTACAGAGCTGCCCATTGCACATCTGTGTGTGCAGGTCTGGGAGAGATTTATGCTTCTTCACTGCCATTGCCATTCCTTATGCCTAAAAGGGGCAGTGTTTCAGGCTGGGGAAAGACATATTTTTCCACTAAGTCAGAATAAATGTGCCCATAAAAACCTCTGAGGATGACACCAAATGGGCAATGCCAGCAGCAGACACGCTGCCCAGAGCAGCAGCAGCACGGGGCACGGTCCCGGCGTGACTGCACCAACAGCACTGGGAACGGGGAAAAGGAGCTTCTGACATCGGCCTTCAACCCAAAGCACATCTCAGGGAAAGGCAGAAAGGCAACAGTGACGTGGATCTGTGCCTGCCCCATTATGGGATATTACCCAGTGGTGTGCATAGCTGGGAGGGCGCACGGCGCGGTGCTCAGCACTGCGGGGCTGGTGCCTCCTCCTGCAGCAGAGCAGCCCCTGCTGCCACGATCTGTGCCGGCACAGCACTGCGACAGCAAAGCCGCATTGATTTTGTGTTTGTGCAAGAGGATGGCTACGCAGGAGGTCGGGGCTCTGCAGGGCTCCAGGCTCATCCCAGTGCTGCTGCAGAGCCCCAGGCTGAGCCCCAGAGCCCTGTGCCCAACACACCCCGCAGCCACACCTCCCCGGGGTGCAGGATCTGTCCTCCACCCTGTCCCGGCTCAGAGAGGATCGGCTTCAGAGGACGCAAGGAGCTGAGGGTGCGCGGCCATTCCGGCTGCTTTATCCGTTAGTAATTAGGCAGGCATTGTCTGGCTTCGAGATTAATCCCACTTTTAATTATTTTGAAACTGTGTGAGATTTCCCAGGCATTAAAGATTATGTACACGCTTGCTGATTCCACAGCAATTATTCTAATGTAATGATGTCTATTAATACGCTTCCCAGCTTGCCATGCCCGGAGGGGAAATTCCCAGTTTCTCCCTACAGAGCACACGCACGGTGTAGGACCATCCACCCACCTGCAGAGCCCCGGAATGCTGGACTCCATGGTCCCACCTCAGATATTTTATGCTGCTTTCCGTGCAAGTAACAGCACAGGGCTGCGGCTATGGCATGGCACCACGTTACGGGATGGAGAGCAAAAGGAAATGAGAAGCTGTTCCAAAATCTCACCTTTTCTTTGGCCTAAACATCCCTCGAACTCATCCTTACTGCAGCTCTCGTGAATCCAAACTTGATTAATGGATATTGTGCCGCTGGTCCCCAAACCTGGCTCAGCATCAGAGTCCACTGCTCGCAGGCACCCTCGCAAGGAAGACCTTACTTGCAGTCCTATGAGGGAAACAGGAGTTCAGCTGAGCGTACCGAAATCCGCTTTCATATTCTGAAAGTGAACGCTCGGCCCTCACCATACGCACGCTCGGCAGAGAAGGGGCACTGACTGCAAGGACAAGGGTTACGTCCATCACCTGCTTGGAAGCGTTTCTGTTTGGGTCTGCCCACGGCTGAGCCCGGCTCCCGCACGGTTCTGCCTGAAGTCGGAGGGACGCGTCGGTTTCCTTCTCGTTTCCTTGGTGATTTCCTGATCTGCCGCACTGCATCCATCGGGTCCTGTTCGTGTCCGATCAATTTTGGCAATTTGAACATTACAGAGGTTACGTGAAATAGGAAACCAGTTCACTTTTACTCAAAAAAGATGTACATGGAATCAAGTACATATTACGCTGTGCTAAAACATACAATGCTGTCGTACGACGAGGTTGCAAAGTTCATTGACATACATCAGCGGAGCAGTTCTCTTCCAACAACGCCTGTGTTGAATCACAGAATCATTCAGGTTGGAGAAGACCTCTCAGATCCCCAAGCCCAACCCCAGCCCACTCTACTATGCCCATCACCACGTCTCTCAGTGCCACATCCCCATGGCTCTGGAACAGCCCCAGGGACGGTGACCCCAGCACTCCCTGGGCAGCCTGTGCCGGTGCCTCACCGCTCTTTCTGCACCAGCTCATTGGCAGAAGTCTTAAATCAGCTCAGAAAAGCAGTTGAAATTGCGCTAACCACTGAAGCAGAGAGAGCTCGGAGCAGCTTTGCCCTCGGAGGCTGCAGCTCAGACACGCTTCAGAAAAGCCATGATTATAAATTCACGTATTTGCCTGTCAACAGCTATTGCATTTGTGTCAAAATCAGCGCTCACTGCGAACCGCACCATTCCCAGCACATCTTCAGATAAAGAAATAATCACAGGGAAATCCGAAGACTGCAGTTAAGTTTTATTTATCGGTTCTATCGTTAAATTACACAATCAAAGTCAGTGGATTGTAAATCTACACGGTAAGACAGCATCTACAGTGGGAATCAGCAGAATTTGATATGGTTATGACAAAACGGTATCCTTATATTGGTACATCCTCTATATACAATTAACAGTATACACAAAGGAAATGCAACTAGTCGCTGTAAACCATGCACACCACAGCAGGAAAACAAAATGCACCTTCTGCAACGGGCCCTCAGCTCGCTCCCGGCTCGGCCCTGTTTACAGCAGTGCCTCCCATCGTAAAGAGCGGCTTATCTCCCCCCGGCAAGAACCGAAATCCAACCGAGACTTCCTATTGGCAACTGCGGTTCTCATGAAAATAAAATTAAAAAAAAAACAAAACACAAGAAACTGCTGTACGTGACGCGATGCTCTTTTCCCCGCTGCTTCAAGAAAGTGCCAGAGAGCCGAGAAGCACCGCGCACACCGGGCCCGAGACGGCGCGGAGCCGAGAGCGCTGCAGCCCACGTGCAGAGCCCCTGACCGCGCCGACTCGAGGACCAAAGTCTGACAGAGGTGGGTTTCTTTTTTGTTTCGTTGGCTTGGTTTTTTTTGCATAGAGATTACAGGAGCCCCTCACCTCCGTCCCGCCCCGCCATCCCGTGCAGCTATGGCTATGGAATACTTCTTCCCATCGTTCTGCTCGTCACGGATCTGTCGGCACTAAGAAGGGCTCGAGAGCGTAGAAAAAAAAAAGCCCTATTTATTTTTTACACTGTGTAGCAAAGATTTACTGGAAGTAAACCCTAATTCAAGTTTAAATCTACTTCTTCAGTCGAGCGATTCTCTTTATAATATTGCTGGGATTAGAGAGCTTTATGACTTCTTATAGACGCCATACAAAGAGCCGCAACGCGATCTCATCTAGTTTCTATCGCCGATTATTAAAGAATGATAAGCTCAGCATTATGTACTCTAATGGGTAAGAAGGACTTACAGTCAGATACTGTCACAAGACTGTAATTTGGAAAAGGCTTTATGAAACACGAGGATGTAACTCCTCCAGAATGGCTAAAATCACAGTGCCCTGGCAGGCTCCGGAAGCTGTGCCTTTAACGTTGGCATTGAGCTCAGAAACGTGTGTCTTGTGTTTTCAGTATGAGACAGACCGAGCTGAAAACTCCCAACTGCGGTAGGTAGAAAAAGTTTAAAAGTTTTCATATTTATATAACGAGAGAAATTATTTCTATTCCTTTTAAAAGCCAATGTTGTACAGAAAACCAGTCGGTTTTTTTTTTTCCAGACCTTTACTGCTCCCTTCATGGTCCATTCATTAACTCGGTAAATACCTCACTCAGTCGGTGCCCTTCGAAAGCCCGCTACTAAATAAAATTAAGATAAAATCAAAAGGAAAAGGATTTGCTCGTATACTGTATTGTGAGAGTACGCGAAATGCTCGTTGTTAGGAAATGAGATTGCTTCCCAGATCGATTTCAGCAGAGCATCATCAACATTTGCCAGCATCCCGTTTTGTATTCATAACTAATTTAAGGATTTGGTTTTTGTTTTTGTTTTTTTTTCAACAAACGTCCAAGCAACCATTTCCGATGAGCTTACTTGGCTCCCGTATCCCATAAATAATCCAACAAACCTAAAAAGGACAATTTAATTACACACTAGGATTAAGTGTTCCACGTACAGTACGACATTTACTGCAAAGGCAACTGCAAAGGCAACGTTTTAACCTCTTTTTGCTTCCAGAAGCGTCCTTCGTCTGGACGGCCGCCGGCTCCGATGTGGGCGCTGGGTTCGCTTTGCTTTCGGCGTCCTGAGAGCGTTCCCCTACCGCCACCGCTCCACGTTCCCCAGGTAGTCAGTGCTGGAGCTGTTCTCGCCCTGCTCCCGCAGGTGAGCCTGCTTCGCCCGCAGGATCTTGCGCTGCTCCTGGCGTTTCCGCCGCGCCTCCTGGTGCTCCTTCTGCCTCATGTACTGGTAGCGCTGCAAGAACAGGTCTTTTGCATAATCGTACAATTCCACGTCTAAAAAATTGAGGGCCTCGATGCGCTGCTGAGTCTGCTCGTCTATCTCCACGCTGGAGGCCCTTGTGCTATTGTACTGCGTGAACGGCGAGATGAAGTTCATGTTAAAAGTCTTCTCAAAGAGATACTGAGTCTTCCTCTGAAATTCGGTAAGGCCGAAGAAGGCCATGCGCTTCAGGTTCTCCTTGGCACTGTCCAGCAGAACCTTGTTTCTCTGCTCCTCCGGCATGACCGACAGGTTGTAGCAGCCCACCAGGCTGAGGTCGGACAGCATGCGGACCTGGCGGTTGTTGGCGAGGTTGTAGGGGCAATCCATGAACTCCTGCAGGGAGCAGCCCGACCAGTCGTCCCCCGTGTAGCAGCTGGGCAGCTCCTCGGTGGTCGGTGAGCGCCCGTCGCAGACGTGCAGGGACGCCTTCCACGTGGCTCCTCGCTGCACGTGCCGCCATTCGCTCAGGTACCGCGAGACGGGGTCACGCAGGATGGTGATGTAGTAGAAATTCCTGCAGAGGGGAGAGAGGCAGAGCGGTGAGTTCTGTGCTTCCCGAGCACAAGGCACATGAGCATCCAAAATCACTTGGCACAGGCTGCCCATGGGAGGTGATGGAGTCACTGTCCCAGGAGGCGGACAAGAACCGTGGAGATGTGGCACCGAGGGACGTGGTTATGGGCATGGTGGGGGTGGGCTGGGGTTGGACTTGGGGATCTTAGAGGTCTTTTCCAACCTTGCCACTAAAGAGGCTGAAGGAAACCCCAGATTTCCCCCTGTGTTGGGTTGCCCACGTGCAACAAGCCCGTGTTAGGCACTTCAAACAATGACCTCTTGAAAGGACAAGGGGAAATGGTTTCAAACTAAAAGAGGGGAGATTTAGACTGGATATAAGGAAGAAGATTTTTACAATAGGGGCGATGAGGCAGTGGCAGAGGTTGCCCGGAGAGGTGGTGGTTCCCCATCCCTGCAGGCACTCAAGGTCAGGCTGGACGGGCTCCGAGCACCTGATGGAGCTGTGGGTGTCCCTGCTCAGCACAGGGAGTTGGACCAGACGGCCTTTATGGGTCCCTTCCAACTCAAACAATTCTATGAGTCCCAGCCCAAGCAGGGCACTGGTGGTTCCAGTTGTTCCATGGCCACACCACTCACATCTCCAGGGGAGCAAGCACAGGCTGCTCCCCGGTTTCGTGGGAGCTTCACATGACAACAAGGTGTGGTTTCATGACCAATTAACATTGTCTGCAAAATGCCGCTCATGTGATGTTTGTGCTGAGCAGCTCACAAGCCCTACAGCAGTGCTACGCCTGCAAGGAGGGCATTTCCCACAGGACATTTCCTTTCTCAATCCAGATAAATGACGGGTCTCCAGAAGCCCCAACCTCCTCACACTGACATGCAGAAAATCCCAGGCAAATCCCATTGCATCCACCTGCTTTCATCTGATACAAAGACAAGAGAGGAGATATAAGCGAGCAACAGGAAATTAAACAACGCATTACAGCATTTTCTAACAGAGAAAATGCCCAAGGGAAGCGGTGGCTTCTGTTTGGTGCACGGTGGCACACGGGGAACTTGTATGCACCGCTGTGACACGGCAGCCAGGGGATACGGGACACACCACCACACTGCCAGGATAAGAGCAATTTGCTAAAGTGAACTGAATGAAAGTAGCTCAACAAGCAACTGCCCTGCCTGGGAAGGCCGCTCCTCCAGGACAGGGACGCCAAACACTGTGATGGCCGTGTCCTCGGTGCTGCGGAACCATGAAATGGGATGTTCGTTTGCTCTCCGAGTGACATCACCAGCAGCCGCCCCGTAGCCCAGCCCCCGATCCCCGCTGTTTCCTTCAGCAGAAAAGCCACTAGATGTCAATGTTTTACAGAAAATTGTCCCTGGATGGACTCGAAAGTTGAATCACATCCAAAAGCACGAGGCAAAAGGAAACGCAGAGAGTCGCCATTCCCCTTCTCATCTAGGGCACTCGAGCTTATAAATAATTAAACAAGTAGGAAGCACAGTAAACTCACAAAACCAAATAAAGCCCAGGAGCCCAGGAAGGCATCAGCGGCCGGACACGGCGGCACCTGCTGTCTGCAGAGTGAGGACCCGGCCATCAGCACAGCCAGGCGCCCGCGGGCTCACCTGGCTCCCAGAGCTTTGTCTGAAGATGCAAACACACCAGGTGAGCCAAAGCCTTGGCCCACGGCCCAGAGGAAAGGTACTTTTGGCCCAAAAGTGTCACTGCAAAGTGCGGGGACACAGGGGCAAGGCAAAACCAAACCCCTTCTTCAACACCTGCCAGGACTCCTCGCCCTTGGACGCCGTTTGCTGGGACCCTGCATTAAATTAATGACTTGATTCTTAAGCAAGGATAAATCGGTGCCATAGCTGGGGCATGCCCTTTGTGTAACACACAGCAACAAACAGCAAATGACTGGAGAGGCCACAGCAAAGCCCTGCTCACGGCTCCATACGAAGCCCGTGGCTCAGGACGGGGCCATGGGGTGCTGCCAGCAGAGCAAGGCCGCCACAAACCCATGCTCTGAGGTCAGCATGGCAATCGATGGGGGGTTCATGCAAGAAGGGAAACAAATCCCAAGCCAAGATCGATGCACTGAGCATCTTATCACAGCTGCAGTTCCTCAGCTTCTCTCCTTTTGTGCTCTTTGGTCACAGGCAATGACAAAGTGCCCTGCTTGGCTGCTGTTGTAAAAACAAAAGAACGAATAAAACGTGTATGCTGGTGGAAGAAACCATACTGTAAAGAAGCACCGTCACTCTGGGGGGCTGACAGCCTCAGCCAGGCAAGTCTCTCCATCAGGAGCTGTCACAGAAGTCGAAGGAGAGCAGCTGAAGGCGGCTGTGCAGAGCTGCTCACTTGGCTCTGCAGAGAGGTGGCAGTGCCTGGGCTCCCTGCAGCACCGTGGCGTGCTTATGGGGTGCCCCCCCTTATTGGGGCTCGTGCCTTGCCTGGCCTGAGCACGGCACCCTGCACTGGGTCAATCTCAGCTGTTTTAAGCATTTGTCCTCTTCTTTAGTTTTGCTGTTCAAATTCTACTGGAAAAGGCACCATCCCTTTTGGGAACTCCGGCTTTTGGGTTAGCCCCAAGCCACATTCATCCCAGTTTGAAATCACAGCAGCTCCCAAAAAGCAGCCATGCTGCTGCGAGTTTATCTGAACCGAGCTTCAGAAAGTCCCTAAAGCTTCAATGTGCCACCAAGCCAGAGCGGTGCCAGGCCTGGATTCGGCCATCACAGCACAGAGCATCCTCCTGCTGCAGCTGGGAGGCAGATTCAAAGCTTGGCAATTATTTTTAGCTCCGTACGTAATGGCTTGTTCCCTCTGCTGCCTTAACAAGGGGGTGTGGAGCTCCTGCCCATTCCTTGAAGCTTGCGCTTCAGAGCCTGAGACAACATGTCTGCAGGTAGAGCTCAGCCTTCGCTGCTACCATCCCCCTGACTTACAGAGTTGCACTCATCACAAGCACAGCTTCCTAACGGAGTTTAGCTGGGTGCCCACGCAGCAGAGAACAAAAGCAGCTCGCAGGCAACCCAGACAGCAGGCTGACCCTGCGGCCATCAGGAATCCGAGGCGTGTGACAGCCCTTTGCTCCTGCTACCTCCCTGCACACAGCTGCTTCCCAGACCCACGGCTCCCCGTGCTGCCCGCGTTCAGCTGTCTGCTCCCTTGGGAAGATGACTCTGCGCTCACACCGTGCATCTGTGCCACCCCCTCCCCCACCTCGGCTCAGCACAGGGGTGGGATGGCAATTTTCTTTTTTCCCCTGATGGAATGGTTTTTTTAAAAGCTTCTTAAAACCACATGAAAAAATAAAAAATAAAATAAAAAACAACCAACTGAAGCCAAACAGAGGAGGGGTGACAGCCCGGGGGACGACGGCACCGATAAAGCCAGAGATCCTGGGGAACTCGCAGCTCCCTCACTGCTGTTCCGCTGCGCCACAAGAGCCCTGGCAAACCCACCAGGGGCTGAGCAGGTGCCCAGCAGCTCTACCTGTTATACTTGATCCCCAGAAAGGATGACTTAACTCCAAGGGAAAGGCTGGATCCCAGCAGACACCACCTCCACAAGGACTACACCGAGCTTCGGCTCCACTGGTGCCAAGCAGAGGGGTATCGATCCCCACCGGAGGACTGAGGCTGTTTAATTGCTGGCAGAGGCAGAGTAAGAGCGGAGGTCAGTGCTGGCAGCTGCCTTGCCTTCAGCCTGGAAACCTGAGCCTGGCCCGATGGAGCTCCGAGCTGGGGGGCTTGCAACACAAGCTGAAAGCCAAGCACTCACTCAACATTACATCCATTAGCAGACGGGTCATGGGGGGAGGGACTGAGCAACCTTTTCCCATTTCCCCTAAGAAATGAGGCTGAAGCAAAAGGGGCTACAGAGAGGGAAAACCTGCAGCCTTTGCAGAGGGAGCACAGAACCTGGGGACACCCCAGTGTCCTGCTGTGGTGGAAGACAACGCCGCTTTGGCACACAGCTGAGGAAGCAGAGCTGTGACTTCCAGGGGACACGCCGGGACAGTCCCATTCTCCCAACAAATCGAAGGCTACCCTAGAAATTTGCTCAAGCACATCAGTTTGCATCTAGGTCAGGCTCAGCCAGGTGGCTAGGGCGGTCGGACACACAGATGGGCTTGTGCAGTGAGCGGGAGGCAATTCTGCACGGGTGTCTCCAGCACGTTGGCTGGAGGTGGGGGAGGAGGGGAAACTTGAGAACATTCCTTTTCGGGGGGTTTTTTTCCCCAGAGGGGTCTGTCCGTGGACTTTGTGGTCTAACAGCACAGTGTGCAACGCGGTCACACTGCAGGGGAGGATGGACACTTGGGAAGACATTTAGATGAGGCACTGAGGAACGTGGTTAGTGGGCATAGCAGGGATGGGTTGATGGCTGGACTCGGTGACCTCCGCAGTCTTTCCCGACCTTAATGACTCTATGGAAGCTCCTTATGAATAGGGCAGGGGACAGATGAGATTTGTATCGTGTCCGGAGGGAAAGCAAAGAAAACGAAATAAAACCCTGCGGCAGTGATTCTGCATCTGGTACTAACAACTAAGGACTGAGCTACTCAAAAAAGAGAAGCAATTGCGCGGTTGGTGACGCGGCCCCAGAATCAATGCACAGTCAGAAGAAGTGACCAACAACACATGGATGACCAGCATCCTCCCCACCCCTCCCATACACTGCTCATGCTTCTGAGATGGGGACGGCCTTGCCCACAGGTTTTTTCCTCTGCCCAGGACCATGCGGAGAGGTCCGTGCTTTGCACAGCTTCACAGCAGCTCCAAAGCCGCCTGACTCCCATGTCAGTGGGTTTTAATTTTCGGCAGACGGGGCACGACGCCGGCACAGGTCTCCCTCACCCATCCATCATCCCCAGCACGTCTCCAGGAGAAGTCAAACTCAATTACACCAGGCCTGGTGCCCGGCGCTCCCGGCTCCTGCTAGGTGAGGTTAATTCCCATAAAGAGCTGCCCACAGCGATTTTGATTTGCTAATACCGCAAATTGTTCCTCAAAGAGAAATGCTGCTCATTTGCGAGAGGCAGGCATCTGTTCGGAGGTCGCCCAGAGAGAAGCAAAACGTTGATCTACCACTGCGACTCGCCCTAATTGTAGCAGACTTCATCACTTATGGACACAATGGTTAAGGTCGGGGGAGAGCTACAACCAAGCGCCCCATCACCGGTAAATCCCCAAAGGGAGCAGCTCTTCAGGCTGGGAGGTGCCCAGGCAGGACGCCCTGCAGCGGAGAGGCCAAAATATTTGGTAAGCTCGCTCTCACCACGCTGGGAACAGAGCAATGACTCCAGGTTGGTCCCAGATGCTTCACATCAGTGAGCTGGATGACGGCAGCATCAGCCAAAAAGCATCCCACAGTGCTTCCCTGTGCTCCCAGGGAAGGGAGAGGAGGAGGAACAAACCCCACTTTGCCATGCCGCAGCAAACCTATACGCACAGGGACTTCTATCCCTTTGCTCCGGTGTCACTATGGTGCTGGAGAATCATAGCATGCATTAGCTCAGAACAAGGGCCTATGAGGAAAAGAGATAAGTATTTCAGAGCTGTGAATTAAAGCCTTTAGCAAATGTAAATTTACATTTCCTCTAAGTAATCATTATGTTTTCACTTCTATCAGCACCCAATGACTCACAGAGATGTTTTGTCTAGAAACACTAATGGTGGGGGTAGGAAGCCAGCAGCCTACCCACGGTAAATGCCGCAGGAGGAAAGTGCCAGAGGAACCCATAAAAAGGAGCTGGAATGTGCAAGAGTGGCAATTAGACCAGCTCACCCATCGCCTGTGAAATCAGCAAATGGGAAAGGCTGGCAGCATTTATCAAATGGGGAAGATCTGCAGCATTTTAGGGGCAGAGGAAAGCAGCGTTTTAAGATTTTTTTCAGCTCAAGATTCACGCTCGTGTGTGTGCGGGCATGGAACCTGGGCGCTAATGCGCTGAAAATCAGGTTTTAAATAAGTGAAAAATATGCAGCCTCACACAGGCACATGCCCCCAGGCACCCTCACGCACCAACCCATGGCCCGCAGCACTGCCTGCGCAGGGGAGAGCTGCCCTGCAGATCTGCCAGAGTGCTATTAATTTCCTAATTGCCTGTATTATTAAGATCTCTGCAGGACACCCTTGCACACAACCGATTCAGCGAGAACAGCAGCCCTTGTTTATGTTTTTAAATATATATATTAGTGGCCATTTTTGGACTCGGCCAACAGAAGGGTGACTCAGCGGTGTGCCCGGCCCCGAATCTGCTGCCTCCACCCCACAGGAAAGGGGCCAACGTGCCCATGGAAACACCCATCTCCCCCCACAGCCAGCGCTCCCCGCTCTCTCTTTGGGTTTTGCTGCTGCGAAGCATGGCAGCCCTCCCTAAAGGAGCTGGTGAACAACCACAGAACGCTGCTAGAAATCAGATATTTACTAGAGTACTCACCCTATCTAAATGCTGTTGCAGGAATTGGTTTCTGCTTGTAACTGATCTTCCTGCGGCGCGGCAGACAGAGGTTTGCAAAGCCCACACTCCATAAGCGGTGGTTTACAGAGATGGAATAGTGGCAGTTTTTCATTTTCCAGAGTCCACTCACCCTTCCAAAAATCTTAATGCCTCATTGATTCATAATGCAGTACATAAAGATTTCATTTTTTCCTGCACACGGTGATATATTATGGAGGCAATCTATTTTGCTACTGAAAAGTTTGCTTAGCAGAAAAATTTGGAGTTTTGACATTCAGGAAATTACAGTCATCTGTAAAGCACGATTGATGTGCCAAGGCCAACATTTTCATTGCACCTACAGAGCCAGGATAACGATGCTAAAATATTTATCGCAATCTAAAAAAAAAAAAAAAAAAATTAAAAAATCCAGATGTTTATAAAAAGCGCGCGCTCTGGAGTAATGAAAAAGGCTTTATCCTCAAGTGTGCTACGCCGCGTTGCGACTTCCTAAGGGTAGTAACACACCTCCCAGCTGCTCCGGGTACAAAGCCAGGTGCCAAGTGAGCGGCGTGGGGCTGACGGTTGCACTGGGTGATCTCAGTGCCTTTTCCAACCTCAGTGGCTCCGTGAGTCCCTGCTTCCACTGGACCACCCCCCCAGCGCTGGAGAAATCCCGGAGCTTTCGAGATCACCCACGTTAACTTCCAGAACGTCACACATCCCGCTGGGGGAATTACCTCCGGAGAGGTATTTATCATCTGCCTAAACCAACTCTCTTCCATAATCCATAAAGGAACGAGGTTTGGCTCCCGTGAGGAAACGCATGGCTGCTGCTAGTTCCATTTGCAGATACCTTCCAGCTAACGCAGCTCACCACAGGGCACACCAGAGTGCTTCTAACAGCCGAAGCAAGGACGTGCGCTGCGCACAATGCAACTTACGCTTTGCTTCTTGTAATTATCAGACACACGGAACCCAAGGAAAATCTCTCACAGTCTTTCTAAAACATTGAAGGCATCTATGAAAATGCATTTGAAGTGTAATTAACGAGCTGGCACGGACATATTCTCATTCGTACTGCAGAAAGGGACTGAGGACAGACAACGTGTTTGCAGCTGCCGCTTGCTCCAGTTTTCATTTCGGCTTTCATGGATTTCATTTAGCGCAGTGAGACCGTATAATGAAGAAATCTGTATCAATGGAAAGCACCAAGCGTGCTCCTGCCCCACCAGGGCACTTCAGCAATATCGTGGAGTGGAAGGGGATTCTCGTTTAATTGAATTGGAAATGAGACACACATTAGCTAAGAAAACTTAATCAGCGCAATAATATTAAAATGGGCCACTCAGACAAACTATACTGATTAAGTCACTTGCAAACATTTCCGTAATCATCAGCGAGACTTGTGGCGTTAATGATTTAAACTCGCTTTTCTACTCCAGGGAACAAAACTGTAATTTCGTAGGAGACAATTAGAATGCTTTCCGCCTTCCCTCGCACATTACAATGCAGTCTCCTGGCAAAAGCACTGAACCCAACCCTGCAAGGACACGTGCAGAGGCACAGGAAGCCTGCATGGATGCCGGCACGTCATCAGATCCTTGATGTAAGCCAGGAGACAGCCCAGGAGGCACCTCCCTTGCTCGCTTGCTGCTGAAGCCCTCCCAGCAGCTCCTCTGCTGACTTCATCTTTAATCTGGACTGGCTGCTGATAGTGCACACGGGTGCACTGTGAAGCTGCGAGCTCTACGTACCTCCCAGCACACAGGGATTTTAAAAATCTCGCTCGCCCACAGTTCACGTAACTGGATTTAAAATGTTCACGGGATAGCAGAATGCGTTTCTCTTAAAGCTCTGCCAATGCATTTGTTGTGCCAGAGCTCAGCTGGGAGGGGTTTTATTGCAGCTCGGCGATCGAGACTTTGCAGGTATTACAAGAAGAGCAGAACACCCCGTTTCCCACATCCACTCGTTGCACCACATGCACGTGGCTGAAGAGTACACTACTCAGCCTGAGCAGTGCCCTCGGGAAGGCACGCTCCTGCCTCTCCCACAGCCCTGACCCAATGCTGGGATGTGTCCATCGTGCTGTGCTCACAGGGGACTGATGTATTGGGACCAGTGGCTGAGCTGGCAGCCCCGCATCTCAGCTTTCCTGGCTGCCACCAAGAGCACATTCAGCAGCGCTATCAGCTAAGACACACTGCACGCCTGTGGATCTCAGAGGCCTCCTATATTGTTAATTAATCTCTAGCATTAAGGTGTTCAAAATCCTATTTCAGGACGGCCAAAACCAAATCCCATTTTTGCATCTTTTCAGTGCTGTGAAGCTTCAGCCAAATGTTGGCTGCTCTGAGACGCAGCCACCAGGCCAGGCAAGGCCAGGAGCCCCGCTCCCTTCTGCGCCAGCTGAAGGGTGATGGGCAGCATCACCATGCAAAAAGCATGCAGATGCACTGCCCACAGACACCACTGTCCACAAGCAGCACTGCCTGCTTTGCCTTTGGCTCAGGCTCTCCCACAGTGAGACCAACACAACGGTGGATCAAAGCCTGACCTTTCTCTCAGCATCCTCTTGCTACGGTTCGAGCCTGCTGCACGCACCACCCCCAGTTTCCCATGCACGGAGCTGACCAAAAGCAGCGCTCTGAGCCAGGTGAAGGAAGAGCCTTGCTTAAGTTAGCTGGGATACCCTTACAAACAAACTGATTGCAACTGAAGCCCAAGGCAACCCACCAGCCAGCACAAAACCAGGAGAGGCACCGCCAGCCCCAGCGTGATGCAGAACAAACCACTTGGCCAAGGAGCACCTGCGTATGAAAAAGGCTGGAAGTCTCCACTTGGGTGTCTCTCTGCAGGCTGCATGCATTGCTGCTGGTGCTGAAGGGAAGCAGGCAGATAAAGAACAAAAAGAACAAAGCTAAGGAACTCCAGTTCTCCTCTCTGAGGTGACATCAAGTGAGCGCAAGCACTGAATGAGTGCACTGAAACCACAACAAACCACAAACATTCAGGGTAATTTGATGAGATTGATGAGCTTTCAAAAGGGGCTGCCATTGGTCCCAACTCATTTCTCCTCACTTCTCAAAATAAGGAAAAAAAAAAAAGGCAAAATCCTCTCCTTAAGCAGCAGGAAATGGTTCAGAACAACACTGCTCTACCTGTTAGCATCTTCAGAATGATTTTCAGAAGACACAGTTCTACTCCTGCACGGATCACGCTGGCTAAAAATGTGCGTGACATTTTAATTATCAAGTACAAATGTTACTGCGAGCAAGCAATGAAACAGATGGTGTCCTGAATTTTACAGTACAGCCACATTTTCCAGCTCAAGTTTCCAGTTCACCAATCAGTGAGCTCCAAGTCCTGCCTTTGCTGCGTTTCCCCCGAACATCTGAACCGTTGTAACCAAAGACACCGGGAGCACAGCTCTGGGAGCAGAAACACAACGTGAGTCATCCTCCTCCACGCACATACACCACGTGTTTGCAGCAAGGAGCCAAAATTGAGCACAAATCTACACACCCCAAAAACATGGGATGCGTGAAGTGAGAGAGCATCGTTGCCCTGGAAAAAGAGTAAAGGGGTGTTCCCTTGGCTCCTGCCAATCGAGAGTCCCATGGAACCAGGGGATCAGAGGGGAACAAAGCCAGAAGCTTTTCCATTCCTCCTTGCTGGTTTACTGCCCTGCCAAAAAAACCAGTACCCACGAGCAGAGCTGCCCTTCCATGTGTTTCTTTCTCCCTTTGTCGTAAAAAAAATAAAATATAAATGGAAAAACAGAAGCCACAGAGGAGCAAAGCCACAAGTGCTATGCAACATGGGAAGGGACAAGGACCTGGGGTCCCCTCCAGCAGACCTCAGCTCCACAGACACACCCAGCTGTGCCTGTGCATGACCCATAATGGACACAGCTACAGACTACAGGAGACCCAGCTCAAGCTGGCTCTGTCCTGTGGCTTGCACACATCTTCTGCAAAGCCCTGAAGAATTTACAGCACCCCAGCAAACAAGAGGAGCTCGTGGTCCAGCTCAAGCACTGCACGAGGAGAGGCAGGGCATGGGGAGGGAGCTGTGGTGGTAACAAACGAGCCACAAATAGGCTGTGTTTTTGGCTGTCACCGTGCTCTGTGTGGGCTATTTCCCCTGTCAGCCTGAGGAGCACGCGCTGCCCTCTCCAAAGGGGCTCTTGATTTAACAAGCTGTGGCAAAACTTAATCTCAGAGTGCTTTCCTGATACTCTGCCCCATTCATCTTCACTACTGCAAGCCTAAAATGCTGAGGGGAAACGCTGCCCCGGCTTATGGCATCACTGCTGTAATTATCACAAGGAAACGTTTCTGGGAAGGTGTCCCAGAAAATAACACGCTGCACATCTCCTTGCTTTGGAGTGCCCTCCTGAGCACTTCTCCCCTGCAGAACGGGGAAGCCCACCTGGGCGTTTCGTTACCAGGGCGGAAGGCAAAGCACCAGCCCCACTGCAGACACCGGGAGCAGCTCGGTTTGCAGCAGCTCGAGATGTCTGCAGCAGGATGGAGACGGGCATGGCAGCAGCATGGCTTCTGCTCTCAGCCACGCCGGCAGCTGGACTGCTCAGATAAATAAACCTGGAAATTGACTGCTTCTGAGTGACAAAGGCCTCCCTGCTAGGTGTTCATCCCTGGAGGGGTTAATCTAAAACAACCTGATTTCTTCCCCAAATTGCACAAAATCCAATAAGCGCCAGGCAGCAGTGTCTTCTCCCATTTAGAAGATTAAGAAACTCTGTTCTACCGACTTTATCCGAGCAATTCATTCCCACAAAATTACGCTGGGTTTTGAACCTGAGGGTGATACACTCCATTATACCCGCGGGCTGAGCCATCCACCGCGGGGCTGCAGCGCGGCGCTGCCAAGTGCCACCTGAGCTGGGTTTGCTGCCAAAGCGCCCAAGTGGAGATGAGGATGAGAGCAGCGGGGGGCAAGAGTTCCCCCCCTGCTCCCAGCTGCCCTGATGTGGGCCAGCAGCAGCAGCACTGTCAGCCACATCCCGGCCATCCTGCTGCTAAAACAGCAGCAGCCGCCTAACTCATTTCGACACACCGAGACGGGGCTTCTCTTTGCTTTCTTTTAAACAAAATGACACTTTCCCTAGACACTGAAATGCATCCCAGTCTCATCGTATCAGCGGAGGAAGCATATTTTTCCTCTTTATGTGAAAGGTGATATTGGGTGCATCATGCATTGAAATCGTTTGCTGGCTCCCTCTCTCAACATAAATAAGGCAAAAGTAAGTCAGGGAAGATTGATTTTAAAGATGTATACATATGCATGCCATTCTCTAACCCAGAACATTATTAAATTCTTTCACACATTCACGCAAAGACTGCAAAAGATTGTGCAAGCAGAGATGCTATCATTTCCCAGAGTGAGGATTAGGGAGCTCTCCTTCTGCTGAAAGCGATGTATTTCAACAATCCGTGCTCAGCCAAGCCCTCCTTAGCTGCAGTGAACCCCTCACCGGGGCCCAGGCAGGCTGCCCAGCAGAGCCCTGCACGAAGCCACAGCAGCAGCCCAAGGCCAGCCTGAGCGTGAGCTCTCTTACACTTCTCAAAGTGTTGACCTCCCGATGGCTTCAAATGCCTTCAAACTTCTGCAGCCTCCTGCATTGCACCCACCCCATCGAGGCAGCGCTGCCCAGCAGCACGGCAGAGAGCTGGATTGCAAGCCATGCTACCTTCAGCCCTTACTGCTGAGCAGCGTTACAGCCCGCTCCCAGGCATGCACATCTGCCACTAGCGCTGCCCTCCCTGCCTGCGGACACTGCAAGTCTGCAGCAACCTTGCACAGTTATCTTAAAGACGTTACTTAGCTCGCTCTGCGGTAACGGGCGCGCACGCAAACCCCAGTCCTGCAGAATTTGCATAGCGGAATTTTTATCGCGCTTCTTAAAGATTAATAATTTAAAGCAAGTTGTAACTGTGGTAAGATTTAGTCTTATGTTTTCATCGCGGCTTTATATTCTCATAAATATCCAACATTCCCAAGTACATAGAAACGTGAAATGGTATTCAAGAGGAAAAACTGCAACCAATATATCTTCCATTTATGGAATCGAATGTAAGATCATATTCAAAGTGCTGCATTTACTGTCTGATTTTGAATACATAAAACACACGGCCATTACAAATTCACCTTTCATTGCAAAGCTTTGTTCTTGCAGTGACATAACTTATGGCTGGATTAGAGCCCTAAGTGCAGCTCGGCCGTTTTTCTTCTCCTCCGCTCCCACAAACACGACTCGGAGAGACAGGTCGTGCTCTCTATCAAAGTTGCGCTTGCCACACAGCAATATTGCAACACGTCCCATTATAGTTATGTCTGCAGAGACCGTGAGCACAGACTTGGCTGCAGGCACCTCCTAATGGAATTACATAATTGGAGGCATGTCATCTAAATCTGAACAAATTGGATTCTCTTGTCATGCACTATTGAATCAAAACGGAAAGAACACTCCACGCCGTTATCTACGGTGAACCAAAGGCGGCAAATCCGGCGTCACTAATATTTTGATAATGTGATGTTTATTAAAAAGGGGGCAGGGGGAGGAGAAGAGAAAGGGCTCGCGTAGGGCATGCCAAAACCACGCCGCGTGCAAAAACAACTCATCCCCGTTTGGTTGGGGAGTCACGTTAATGGCTCATGACGCCGGAGAGGAGAGAAGCAGCAGCAGAACCGTGCAGGGCTGGTCGCCTGGTGGAGCAGGGGAATGGGGATGGGGACTTCAGGCTCTTCCACCACCTCTGTTCTGGGAGAAGCGACAGCCACCGAGGTGCTTCCCCAGCTCTGTCGCTCCTCCCCTCCATACCCAACGTGTGGAGTTAACATTCACGTCTCTTGTGAGTTCTCCAGCCCTCGTAACTCGTACACGTGCCCTGCTTTACGTTCACAAGTACATTGACTTTAATTTGGAATTACTGAAGGGATCCTAACTAGGGAGCGAGTGCTGAGCGTACCCAACTGCGCATTCAGGGCAGATTTTCACTGAGCACTCAGCTCGACCTCCAGCTCTGCACGTATGAGAGAACAGAGGCATTAATTACATTACCAGAATCACTAATCAGCTCACTGCATCTTTACATTTGCACCAGCAGTTTGCTGATGAAAATCAGAGCCTTTTTTTCCTTTAATTTGGCTCTTCGAGCCTCACCACAATATTTCCATGCATGCACACGGAAAAAAAAAACAACACAAACACGTTTAAAAGACATCGAAGCAGCACAGAAAAAGGCATTCTGATGCCTTGTGGAATTGCAGCTGCCCCAGTTAATGGCTGGAGGAGCCGCACTGCTCTGTGCTGCTGGGGAGCCCTGAGGACGGAGCAGGGCACAGCGCAGGGAGAAGCAGAGGGCAGCATCCCACCAGCGGCTGACCCAAAGGCAAGTGGGTCATTGCTCTGACAGCAGCAGGGGGGACCTGCAATACGGCTCGCACGTGGCTAGAGCACTGCAGAAATGCAGGTTTTAAAATGACATCAGCACGCTGCACTTTAACTACAGAGGTATCGGCTGCTCTGCCCCCCACCCCCAGCACCGCTGCGTGGATGCAGTAGGTGTGCCAAGAGCCTGCTTCTATTTGGTGTGAGGGAGAAACGCTGTCACATCACCCAGTTACTGTGAGTTGAGAGAGCACACAACAGGAGGGAAGCAATAACTGCCTCCCTACCCTCTGCCTGCAGCGCTCCCCCAGAGGAGCTGGCTCGGCACTCACCTTGTGCTGGCAGGGGCTGGGTGCAGGTACCAGGCAGCCCCCAGCAAGCAGCCCTCGGGCAGCACCATGCCTTGCCACGTCCCGGTCTGCAGATCTACCAGTGAGCGCAACTGCTCGCTGCTGTAAAGAGCTGTTGATGCAGGCAGATGAAGGAAGCACATGAAGAGCATTACGGAAAAGGAGGAGTGGTGAGGCACTGGCACAGGTTGCCCAGGGAAGTGGTGAGGGCACTGTTCCCAGAGGTGCTGCAGAACCGAGGAGATGCGGCACTGAAGGATGCGGCTATGGGCATGGTGGGGTGGGTTGGGGCTGGGCTTAGTGGTCTTTCCCAACCTGAATGATTCTATGAAAGCAATGCACACTGTGTAAATGGGCAGTGGTTTAAATGGCGGTTTCCCAGGACAGGCAGAGGAGCAGTGACAGGAGGGCTCAGGCTCCAACTGGGACTGTCCCACCGCTGCTTCCAACAGCCTCATCACCCCTCTGTGATGGCTCCCTCAGCCCCAAACACTGCACTTGTATTTAGTGACATTTCTAAATCTCACGTCAGGGAGAAGGGAAAGGAACCATCCCCCACCAGCCCAGTACCTTGCAAGAGCTGCAGAGCAGCGCTCTCAGACATTCCACCAACTCCTTGTCCTCTACTGCATCTTTTTCTCACAAAAAGGGTTAGTTTGGATATTGATGTGGAGCCAGGAGTTGGACTCGGCAATCCTTACAGGTCTCTTCCAACTCTATGAGATGGTCCAATTTTGGGTGGCCCTGTATGGAGCCAGGAGTTGGGCTCAATGAGCCCCTCCAACTCGGGGTATTTATTCCACGATTCTATGACTGCTTATCCAATTCAGATTAAACACAGCCAGGACGAACACACAGGTTACGAAGCTCCTTCATGCGTTCAGCCTCCTTAATGTTAGCAATATCCGTTCATAATTAATACATTACAACTAATTAATATCACTAATTAATGAATCAGAGCAAGGGCAGGGAGATAGGAGAACATTTCTTCTGATAGCTGTGAAATGCACTAACGGGAACCAGTCGGGAGACAACTCCTCTCTTTGGGGACTTTTTACCAGTTTGATTTTCAATCAGAAAAGCTCTAGTGAATATTTAAAGAATGAATTATAAGAATAGGAGAAAAAAAAGCTATCAAGTGGTTCTCATCTCTGCCTCTAAGAATAATTTAGAATGCGGTGGGAGAGGGAAAAGAAAAGAGGAAAGCAGAAGGATACATTTCTTAAAAAAAAATGTCTGCAAAAAATGCTTTTACATGATCAACCAATGGTTTTAACATGAAGCAGGTCTAAAGATTCCCCACGGGTCCTTGTCTGCCACGGGGGGACCTGTGCCATCCCAGCCAGGTGGGTACCCCCAGCAGCGGGGTCACTGCTGTGGACCACAGCCTGGGGAGGGCTATGGGCAGTGCTGGGGTACGCATTGCTAACAGCCGGAGGGAGTCATAAATTAACACCTAATTAACAGGAGCGCTGGAGGCATCCGGGAAGTCGGACATGAAAGGCCAAGGTAAGCATCTGGGATGCAGAAAATACGTTGAGGACAAATATTTACTGGGTCAGTAGTTGCTAGCGAGGAACAGAAGCTATAAAGTGGAGATAACAAGGAATAATGCTGCCACAATGGGAAATTGCACTAATGACTTAACAGCTCTTTGCACCTCTCTCTAAAAAGCTCCTAAGGGAAATCTCTGATTCAGCGCTGAAGCAGCAGCGGTGTAAATCTGCTCGTCATTACATCTGACCCCCTGCACTCGCAGCAGCTGCCGAGCCCAGTGCTGCGCAGCCCCGGCACTCACCCACCGCCACCTCCCTGCCCTGGCTCTCCCCGTTGTCACACCAGCTCCCAGCTCCTGGCAGAGCACGACAGGCATCCCTGGGATGGGGAACTGCCCAGGCAGGGCTAAGGGACCGCCAGCAAGAGCTGTGCCCCTCGCAGCCCAGCCACCGCCTGCCATGGGATCGCAAACTGAAGGGCAACGCAGAGCGAGCAGCTCCACCGGGCAGGAGAGACTGCAAACACAGTTTTAAGAAACGCAGCTTAACTGTCTCGTTAATTAATATTCCAAACTACGTGCGAGCCTTTAACACACAGCAGGATTGCGGTGAAAGATTTATGAGATTGGTTCACCTTTCTCGAGCGGCGCCTTGGGTCATCAGCAGAAACTTATCAGCCCGTGTACCAGCGGAGAGCGAGTGCGAGGGGAAGGGGAACATCTGCAGAAGACGACGTGACCTACTTTTACAGTAATTTGAATGCATATCTGGAAGAAAAAAAAGCAGCCTCTAAAATTTTAAGGGAGAATTATAAATCAAGGCATGACAGTAAACAAGTAATTTGTGAAGTCGCACTGTCTACTCCGTACAAACAAGAGATTCATCAAATAATAAAATACTACTTTAGAAGAAAACAAGCACAATTATTTTATAATTATGGCTGCTCTCGCCTTCTGAGGGCAGGAAACCTTCCTACCTCCGTAGAATCATAATCAAGACTCATCAAAGTCCTGTAAAAGCAAATCAATAGCTGCTCTTGGCAGGACGAGTTAATTAATAGCGGAGCGCTCTGCTGCTGCCGGTGTGACCGTGGTGAGCATGGCTCTGGGAACGCTCCATGCAAAGCACCCGGTGCTGCTGCAGTGGCACTGCTGCTCTGCCCCGCTGTCCGGGTTGCAGATCCCCCATCACCACGTGGGCTGTGCTCGGTGTGAAGGGTGCGGGTGTCCAGCTGCTCAAGACCAGCAGAACGCAATGGGCTCCACGCTCACCTGGTCTTTCTCTGTGCCCAACGCAGAGATGGGGGGAGATGGCTCAGGCAGCGCCAGGCAGCTCGTCTGCTGGTGTACCTATCAGCATGCATGCATGGAAAGCAAAGCCATGTCCTTTTCACCACTGCTGCACTGGTGGAGCTGGCTGGCTCTGTGGCATCCACGTCAAGCACAGCTTCGTGCTGTCCAGCCAGCAGCGTGTATTCTGCCCCTCGGAGGGCTCACACTGTGCAGATGCCTCTTCAAACATTGGCAATCAGAGCACAGGCTTCCATCATCTCCAGGTGGACCCACCGGAGCGCCATGCCATTTACAGGATGCCTGCTTCACTTTATTTTCTTTTTCTCTTCATATGAGACCTTTAAAGCAGAGGTCTTGTCTGCCCTCTGTGATTAGCAAAAATCTCACGGCCCTTCTGAAAGAGCAGAGGCTCCTACGAGCAGGGAAATTACAGCCAAGAACATGACAGCAGTCGGATGCACAGAGCAGGGAGGAGTGAGATGCACTCAGCAGACTGCTTTGAAGCAAAAGCTCAGTAAAACATTATTAAACTTATTTTTAGCCTCGTTTGCTAAAGAAATCAGCCTCTCCTGAGCACCCTGTCTGCCCGTCTCCCTCCCCGCCGACAGCCTCCTCATAATTATTTAATCAGCTGCTTCATCTGAGCATCCCCTGCTCCACTGGGGTGGAGTACAAACAGCCCCAGAAGGGGCATGGGGACCCCCCGGGCAGTGAGGTGCCTGTGTGCTCACGTGCTGGTTCTTCCCACACAGGATCAGAAGGAGAGAGAGTGGGGAACAACACAGCAGAAAAGGAGACAAACTGCAGAAATCCATGGGAAAGCGGGGGTTTACGCACTGCTTTGAAATTAAACACGTGTACCCCATGGAGAGCGTCTCCAGCCATATATTTCATCTTCCCTGTCTATGCTACATTTTCCACTCCCCACCAGATCTGCAGTTCTTGGAAAACTCTCTGCGACCCAAATCTGAGCTCTCTGGCAAAACAACACAGACCGAGGGAAGTCACAGCACTGCTGGCACCCACTGTAGGAAGGGCAGCAGGCAGGAGGCACGCTGCGCACTTCTCAGTTGGAGGCAATCCCTCCCTCTCCCCATGCTGTCTGCCCTTTGGCTGTTTACTTTAATGGAGCTGCAGTCATTTTTAGCACAGAGAACTGTCAGCTGCAGCTCCCACTCCATGGCTTTGCAGAGCAGCAGCGCTTACCGTGTCCCAGGAGCAGCCGCGATGTTTCAGAGACCCCACAACGACCGTGCCCTTGCCAACAGCAGCTGATGTGTCACCTCAAACCAGGCGTAAAAATGGGACAAGACCAGGAAAAGCCACTTCTGCAGAGCAACACTATTTAATTGCATTATTGTTCAACGCTCGGCAACACAAACCCAGCAGGTTACGAGAGAAGAAGGTGAGGAAGGGGTGAGGAAAGGCCCACAGGGTACGGTGGTACAGAGGGCAGGGAGAAATCCTTTAGTTTGCAGAGGGCAAGCACCTCCCCGCATGGTAATTAAGATGCAGGTGCTTGGTACACTCCTACACAGACTTTGCATTCTTCCAGTGCCAGGCCCAATATTTCTGCTCCCAGCAGGCAGAACGCTCACTGAGCACCTAGTGCCCCCAGACCCAGCACCCTGGCCGCTGCCTGAGGCAGGCTGCAGGGATGGAAAACGCTGCAGGCATCCATCTTCTGCAGGGCTCGTCTTTCCTGGGGATTTGGCAATTATTGCAAACAACGCAGGACAAGCTCAACAGTAGGTGAGTGAAAAATTGGATCTGACAGCACTAATTGAGCCTGAAGTCCCATTTACTGAAAATGATCTGGCATAATTAAAAATTCACAACTGGAGACCAGTTGCGGTGAACACGATACATTATGGTTTCTCTGAATTACTCCAGGAAACACACACTCTCCGAGCTTTGGACTCGCAGCCAAACCAGCTCGTGCCACACGGATGGAGTCACCGGGAGGAGCCCCCGGGAGGAGCAGCTCTGGATTTCGGGAGTGATGCCCTGCTCACACCAAGCTCAGCTCTCCAAATATCCCCTTCCTTCCAGCACTCCTCCTGATGCAGTTTGTTGCTATCCCTACACTGGGGATATGCTACTACCAGTTCAAGCAGTAACAGGACAGCTGCTGTTCTTCCATTTTATTTCAAGTTTTTTGTATACAGCAAAGTACACAAGTATAAAGCAAAGGGACAAGCTTGCAAGCACCAAAGGGAGCGGCTCTGCACACACAAAAGGGCTCTCAAACCTTTGCCCCGTGCTAACAAGCAGCTTCCCTGTTGCCCTAGCACAGACACACATGTACCTTTGCAGTTGCTTTCTCCTTATTAACCTAATTGGGATTTAATTCCAGCACATAACTTGCAAGCTTCTCAGCCTGTGACAACTTAGAGGGAATGCAATTGGAAAAACCTTCACTTTTAACGAGTCACTCTGGTAAACTGCGTCTTTGAATAACCACATGCCAGCCTTCAGCAGGCCAGGATGCGTTCATAGGGAGATAAAGCCTTGATAAACAACACACATTCTGCTCCACAGACAAACATACCGATCACAGCTAAATAACAGGCCTTGGATCATTTATAATAACCCCTAACTTTCCATTTGTGTTTTTAAGAGCAGCCCTCAACCAGGAGATTTAGCGGCGCGGAGCACTGAGGTATAATCAAACGCTCTGCCGCTGCACTGCACTCAATAGGTAGGGTACTCATGGGAGAAAAGGAATAATTACTTAATCATTAGCATTTTTGAAAGCCGACATACCCGCAGTGGTTAACATCGTTATATTTTTATCTAGACAAGGCTGCTGATCCTCCCATCCAATACCCAGGGCTGAAATGGAGATAGCTTGCCACGCGGTCCTCCTCCTCCGATGGGTTTTGTTGTGTTTTTCCCCCTCTCCCCCCGTCAGTTGCTCAGAACCAGCACGGCAACCTGAACTCCCCACTGCACCACCGGGGCAGCAGCTCGCGCAGAGCCCTCACTTCAGAAGAATAGCGAGGTGTCATCTTCTCGTTCGTTAGAGATGAGATGCCGCCATCCTAAAATAGGCCATCCCAAAATAGGCCCTGCAGGCAGGAGAGGAGCAGAGCTGCACACAGACCTGGTGAGAAAAACAGGCCCGGCCCTGGCTAACGCTGCAGGGCAGCTGGGCCGGCTGGATCCCCGCTGTGATGCCCACCTGAGCACCGAGGTGTGAGAGGAGCAGCGCTGTGCCCATCGGATGCCAGCAGACAGCAGAGCATCCCCAGGGCTGACCCTTACAGCTCCGTCTGGCTGTGACACTCGGGGACCCCTCCTTTAAATGGTGACAAATTCCCCACAGGTGCTGAGGAATCAAACGTTTCCTCAGCAAGGAAACCCCAAGCTCTCCGAACTGACGTCCCCTGTGCAATAGATGGCAAAGGGGAAAAGCCACTGTGGGCTTTGCTGCCAAACAAATGCCCTCTAACATTTCCTCTGGGTTGTTCTGACATCACCATCTAAGGGCACCTCAAGACACAAAAGCAAGGTGAAATGATGGGAGTGGGGCTCACACCGCCCAAGCGTCTGTGAAAGGATTTTGGAAAACAACAGCCTGTGAAGAACATTGAGTTTTCAGGTATTCTGCCCATTCCCTGGGTTTGCTGAGGGCTCTGCAGAGACACAAGCCAAAAGCAGCTCTGCCTTCTGTAAAGGACCATTCAAGTGTGCAAACGCCTGACTTAGTACATCCCCAAACCACCAGTGAGCAAGGCACATGGGAGACCCCCAAAAAAACCAACAAAATCAGAGGGAAACCAACCAAGCAAATTCACCCAGCACAAAATACTCTCCCTCGGCGCTTACAACTATAGATTTTCATTACGGTTGCTGCTGTTCTCTGGCACAATGTTCAGGACAGCGGAAGAAACTGTTCTGCATAGCTTCTGCCATTATCACATCTGCAGTTTGTAAACTTGCATATGGGTTATTGCTAACATTCCTTCTCCTGGACAAAATCTCCTCCTGACCTAGGTGACTACTGCCTTAGCTAAGCTGTCATGTTGTCCTTTAAGGTGTCAGCAGATGTGGACAGCAAAATACCTTCCCAGAATCACACAGCCTGTCCTCATCAACTCCTGGCAAGGATGCTTCCGAGTTTGCCCAGGAAGCATCTTGCCTCAAACAAATCCATATTTACAGGCTCCAGATATATTTTTCAGCTAGAGTTTATTACATCCAAGGCCAATAAAACAAGAAAATTTAGGTCTACACGCGCATTGGATCCAATGAAGAAAGCAAAATTTGCATAGCTTTGAACCATAATCTCCCACAGTAACAACTAATCTGCCAGTGATTATCTTTCTATTTGCTTATCGCTGGCTGTATTGACAGGGAGATGAAACGGGACAGCTCTGCATTAGCAGAGGGAGAGCTGTGCCAGAGCTCCCATAATCTGGAGCGAAGGAAGGTATCCAGGTGCTTGGGTCCAGTTAGGCTGGAAGCTATTCTGCCTCCAAAATACCTGCCCTTCCCCAAGCTGCTGGATCCCAGCGTGTTTTACAGCCTTGGAGGAACCTCCAGGGTGCCCGGTCGGCTGCCAAGTGATCAACTTTCTATCTATTAAACATCTGAAAACGAGCTCAAATCTGGCGAGCTGCCACCACCCAAGCCCACAGAATAACAAGCTCATTGTAAGTCCTTTTAGCATGGATTAATTGGTGCACGGAGCCGGCAATGTGAAGAGGGCAAAAAAACAACCCAGCAGCTCCCCCTCGGAAAAGGCACAAAGCTCATCAAATTTCATTTGCTCCGGATACCAGACGAGTAAAGACTTCCGTACGACACAAGCAGGCACAATCTGTCGGTGAGTCTGGCATCGGATTTGCATCGCCCTGCTTCTCCGCTGCTATTTTACCATCTCCTGCCGTTCCAGCGGTTGTTTGGGAGAGGAAATACACGCAAAAGCATCTGGAAACACTGCAGCTATCGTCGAGGTAATTAAATGAAAGGAAAACAGCCCGAAGCGCATCCGTGAAGACAGGCAAGCAGAAAGCTGTGCTCCCGGGGGCGCTGGCCAAGCCCCGTGGCTCCACGTTCCCCACCTCATCCATGAGCTGGAAAGGTGTCAGTGGCTGAAAGTACGGTGGGGACACAGGGAAGAGCTTCATGGAGGTATTTGCACAGGGTTCTGGCTGTCACTGCTCTGTTGAGAGTTCCACTTGTGCCACGCCAAACCCAGGAGCTACCGGTCGTTCTGCAACTCACAGAAACAAATCCCAAACCCACGGGTGCGGCCAATCTCACTACAGCAGGTCCCCCGCTTATCTGCAATGGCATCAGCAGGACCCTCATCCATTTTTGGTTGAACCCTCAAGAAAACCTGAACATCCCTTCCTAAGAGCCAGTCTGACCTGAACGCACACGCTACATCCCCTCCTCACCGCCTCCAACACGCACTAGCTATTTTTGTGGCCTGGATGCGGCCACGTGAATACCTGCAGCTCAGCAGGTCGTACCTGACGGGATGGGCAGATCCATTCCACACCACCTGGGGCACAGGGCTGGACCTCCAGAGCAGGACCTGCGCTTTTTGGATGGACAAAAGCCCCTGGTGCACTCATACGGGCACCACACAATGCGCGTGATCCCAGCGAGCACTGGAGAGGAGAAAGCACCGTGATGAGAAACGGGGCGAACATTTTGACATCCTGAGATGCATTTTTCTTGACAGTTCACTGGGCAAAGGACAGTCAAAGGATTGCGTTGTCTAATGAATCAATACTTTTTGGAGAGAATTTCATTAGCTGTGACACCTCTTCCCGATACAGGGGGAACTGGAAGTCATTCGAGTCACCAGACCCCGTGATAGTATCTGCATACTGATGGAGAGCTAATTGTATTTGGGACATTAAAAGGTCATAAATCAAACCGCTTTCCCCCGGGAACACAACAACTTGATTCATACACGGAGGACTTTTTAAATTTAAACTCATGATCAAACAGGGAACTACATTTATTAACACTTCTTCCACGGTGCTTCAACCCCTCAGTCAAGTGGCTGAATTGTCCAAATGGGCTTAAAACTACAGTTAATCAATACCGAATGTGTTATTAAGCAGCATGTGGCCAGCAAACTGCCTGCTGCTCTGTGTCAGCCCATTCTTCTCCCAGAGAACAAATGATGAGAGCCGTCCCTTCATTCCATGTAGACAACTGTGAAAACCCTGCACCAAACTTCAGTTGGTTTTGTGCCTCCGCCTGCCTTCAAGTTCCTGTCCTGAAGCCTCAGGCAGAGGCTGGCCTTGCTGCACCCTCGTAGGCTGGAGGGAAGAGGAGAAACTTCTGCCCTGCCACGTTTTTAAGAGGTTTCATAGCACGCCAAGGATGCTGAAGGTACAGCAGAGCGTGCCTTGGGGATAGGCTGGGAATTAACTCAGGTCTCGAGCGCGGCAGGTGAAGTTTTAACACCAAGAACAACACAGGTGTAAGGCAGCCCTCTAGCTTGCACATTTCCTTGCCCACGTGCTTTGGGAAGACGCTCCTGCTGTAAAGCAAGCCCCGCTAATTGGCCTCTGTGCAGCACCAGCTCTGCAGCTGCCGCCCTCCCCTGCAGGGCGCCTGCACCGTCAGCAAGCGGCGCTCACCCAGGGATGCTGGGAACAGCGAGCACACGGGTACACCAGGTACCGCGCTCTGCACGCTCGGCTGCACGGTTAGGGCTGAATCAGCCGTCAGACGCTGTCTGTATCACAGATGAGTGCCCTCCCCCCTCTCCTGCAGCAATCTCTTTTTCACGATGCTGAGCAACAAATACGGCCCTAAACACAGCCTCATAAAGGTCCCACGATCCTCTTCTCGGCTCGCAAATCCAAAGGAAAATTCCCACACTCTAATGACAGCTCATGCAGTTCACCCTCCCGCGGGTGCGGGCAGCTGAATGAAAGCAAATTAACTCTTCTGGGTTTATGGCTTTGCACACCCAGGGCAGCTCGAGCATCGCCTTGCTTCGGGGAACAGCTTGGGAGCACCACACATAGCAGCAGCTTCTGCCCTGCACCTCTGGGCAGGATCCTTCCTCCCATCCAACACATCACTGCAAGCAGCCCAAGCACAGGGAAGGCTGAGGGGCCTGATCCTGGAAGATCAGGGCAAAGGAGAAAGGAATTAGCCTTTAGAAATGCACACCTTGCCCTCCCTATCTGCATGGGAAGCTGCGCTTGGGTAGGCTTTAAATTCCAGGCAACTTCTTGACACTTAACAGGTCGTGGGGATGAGCTCTCTCCTGCTCACCTGAGACTGCCTGGGGAGCGAGCGTGTTTGTCTGAAGCGCTGCGGAGCGAACCCACACGCACAGATCGTGACACCAGTGCAAAGTGGCAAGTGTGAGAGCCAAGACAGCTGTGTTCCTGCAGCACAGCCTCATTCTGCAAGCAGTGGGAGCACACAGCAATAGATGCGGTCTGTGCTGGCAGCGCTGGCAAGCTGGGAAGAGGAGCTGTGTCCGGAAAGGTGAATGCCCAGAGCTGCTGAGCCCAGCAAGTCCCCGAGCCTTCCAAAGCTCCTCCTTGCACTCTCAGGGCACGTTTTCAGAGCAGAAATGTTGCAGCCACAACACAAGCAATAAAGTGCATGGAAAGCAACGCTCGAGCCCCATCACCCGGTCACCCACCAGGGACCACATCCCTGGGTGTAGGTGGCAGCTCAGGGGACAGGGCACAGCTCATGAGCTGCTCTCATTTCCCCGTGCCCTCAGATCCACATTGCAATCCTAACTCCAATCTTGTGCAGGTACCATGAGAGGTTCTGAGAAACACTTTTTGTTAGCTGCTTTACTCCAAATTCTGGGTGATTTATCTTCCTTTGTTTTTTAATTAAATCAAACTCATACAATCTAAATAACGAACTCTTCATTTTTTTTTGTCTTTTAAGCAAACCACCGCTTCTTGATGCCAGTCTATGCAATGACAACTCCCACCCTGCAGAGAACACTGTCTGGGTATTCCCAAGACCATCCCTCCATATTTTTTAACAGCCCGGGTAGCCAGTGGAACATGAAATTATTGTTTTAATGGTTTCTAAATGTAGAGGTGCTAATTTGAAAATCACAATCAGACAGACAGGGGAGAAGCCGCAGGTGCGTTTACTTCAGTGGCTCATTTCCAACCTCCCATGGCTTTGGGAACCTCATCCTGCTGACAAGGGCTGGGAGCAGTGGGCATGGCTCTGTGCAGCACGCAGCTTTGGTGCTGCATGCAAGCGGCAGGCCGGGTGGGCTTGCAGAGTGACTGACACACAGGGCACGGCACAAAGGGAATCACTTCCAGAGTGCTCGCTCTCTACGCACTGCACTTACTGCTGGAAACACGGCCCGCTTATTGCACTGCCTTATTCCTCGTGTTACCCCCAAGTTCTGTAAGATCAAAGCAACATCTGACATCGATAAGCTGCAAGACTCTAAGCTCACACAATGCCTTCGGCATCTGCAGATTGATAACGTTAAAGAATAAATGGTCGGGGTTTTTTCGGGCAATCCATGGAGAGCCCTGCAGAGATGAGACACTGGCTTATGAGGCTCATTACGATCATACTGCAGCAGTGACCTTCAGCATGCAGCAAAGGAAAGCAGGATTTAGTGTTCATGTCAACAGCATAATGAAACAACTCAGGGGAAGGCCAGACTCAGCCACAACTTTCATCCTGCTAAAGAACTTGCAAAGCCGTGGCAGCGAGAGGCAGTGTGCAGACAAAAATAAAAGAAAGCCTTCAGCCTTTTTATCCCAGGCTCCCGCATTACGGAAGAAGTCATAAATAAGGCAACAAAACGTTTTGCTGGATAAAAAGGCATGAGAGGAAGCGATTCACAGCTTTCCAGGGCCCTGTGCTGCCCTGCAGGGTGTCTGGTGCCACAGCGCCTGCACAGAACTGGCCCCGAGCTCTGTTTGCCAAAGAGGAGCAATTCTATTTGGAAATTTTGTGCACAATGCCTACTTCAAAATTACCATCTCGGTATTAACACTAGTCCAAACTTACACAGCTAGAAAATGCCAGCCTCCCTCTAATGCCAGTTACTGTCACCAGGCAATGAACGAGCCACCATGGAGCTAGAGACAATCCCTCGTAGGCTGTGAATTAGTACCCAAATTAATCAATCCTAACACAAGTGATTTCAATAATTTGACAGAATAGCGTCAACTCTGCAACGCTGATTTGCTCTGGCTCTGATAGTGATTTCCTAAGTGCACTGCAGAATGAGGACAGTGAGGAACCGTCTGCAGAGAAGAGATGGTATTCTCTTCATTTCCTTACTCAGGTGGGTCCACTAACGGCCAGATCAGTCAGAACTGAGAACAAGAGGAGACACCAGACGACAGCTTTTGCTCTTCTGTCAGTCTACAGATGAAAATAAGATGCAAGAAGATGGAAACTGCAAGCTTGTTGTGAAGGATGGGATGACCAGAGATACTGCCAAGTTTGGCTGTAACTGTAAGATTTCCTTTTCCTGTCAACGCTGAAGACGAAGCATGTCTCATCAAACGTACTCGTTTTCCTATATATATCTTCCACCTTTGGAAACACAAACCCCAATTATATCAGGAATTTAATGGCCGCTTTCAATTTAAGACCAGCTCCCTGGGGTGGATGACTGGCAGCACTGGGGACACCAAGCTGCAGTCTGTGCGGGTCCCCTTACACACCAAGGCCGGGTCCCTGCACTGGATTTAGTGGTCAGGAACCAGCTCTGAGTGCCTGCCAAAGCAACAGTGGCAAAGCTGCAACACAGCAATGACCCAAGCAGTGCTTTTTAATTATACAGATGACACAATCCAAGTCTTAAGTAGTTTTAAACGCTTGCCTTGGCTGTCTTCCCTCTTGTATAATGAAAATCTGCCACTGAAATGGCAAATCATTTATTGGGTGAGGGGGAACAAAGAACCTGCCGTGTCTGAGCGGCTGGTGACAGCTTTGCAGCCAACAGGCTGCCCAGAGAAGAGAGAGATGTGCAGAAGACGACTAATAGGCAAAGGAATATCTTTATTATCTCATCTACGGTACTTTATAAGCAATCCTTAGAAAAATATTACAAAAAACCATAGGGTTTTTAACACCAGGCTGGACCGGGCTCCGAGCACCTGATGGAGCTGTAGGTGTCCCTGTTCATTGCAGGGGAGTTGGAGCAGATGGCCTTTTAGGGCCCCTTCCAACTCAAACCGACCCTATGATCTTTATCTCTACCCGTGTGGACTTCACGCCCACCACTGCTGTTTCATAAACCCGCAGTGCTGACTAAGAGGCAACAATTCCCACTGCCACAACACCACGTGGGCACCCCGCAGCTCCTTGATGCAGGAAACTCTGGTTTCACCCGCACGTCCCCAAGCACCACTCTCACCTTTGCAGGAGGCCGTGCACTTCTTTGGCAGACACGAAAATCCAGTCGATGCTCCCTTTCAGTTTGATTAACGTGCTTTAACGCAATCCAATTAACAAAGCATTATGGCTTCCAGCATCACAGCTCTCACATCCTTTCCGAACCAGGAAACATCCACGCCATATGATACAGCCATTAGAAAGGAGCAGACAGCTTTTGCTCCAAACGCTCCCCAGCACCTGACCCAGAGCCAGACAGGGTCACTGCAAAGACACGCACTGACTCCAGCGGTCACGGTTCAGGCATCAGAGAGGAAATCTGCAAATGCTCCTTCTCTGGGAAGTCACTGAGCATTACTGCCTCCGGCAAATCGGAGGGGAAAAATATCCCGGATAAAGGTGCAGTGTTTGCACGTGTAAGTGAACAATTCCAGAGCTCCGTCTCAGATATAAAAAAAAATCTCCTAGGAATTGGAGATGGGGGAACAGGGACTGCAAATGACTTAGTGAGAATGACAATAAGATGGATTAGCTGAGCACCAATAGGCCAAAGTTGTACAGGAACATTAGACAAGGAGGACTTGAAAGCTAGCACAAAGACTTCCCCGGATTAAGTCCTTCCACTGTTCTTCCTTTCAGCATCAGTAAAAACAAGGTAAGATGAATTCCTTGTCAAGCTTGAGAAGAACAGACTCCAGCACAGAAATAAACACAAATTGAATTTACTTTTGTGGCTTCAGATAGGTCACATCGAGCCCAAACTAATGCGGTATTGACCCGGCCTTACTTTAGACTACATAACAAAGCAGCAAACAAGATTGCAGGCGCTGCGAATTCGTTTCATTTAATATCGTCTGGGCAGCCAAGCCTGTGCTACAGGCTGCATTCAATAGACACCTATCTGCCAGTGGGAAGCAGGATGAATGCTAAAGTTGGATGCTGAAGCGCTGCCTGGCAGCCAGCACTGCACACCGCAGCCCGACGAGCTCTCAGACATCTCTGCAGACCTCAGCGGGAACCAACCACAGCTGCCAGCACTGTGCTGGGAGCCCATTTGCTCCTTTGTGCCCTGGGAAGGAGGTCTTGGGGGTTCATTTATTCATTTTCCTATGAGGTAAGGAACGTGCACAAAAAGATCTGAGAAAGCAAAGCACTGAGTGGTGTCGAGCTGACAGCGCGAGGAAGTTCTGAGCAGCCTCTCCTCCTCCGTGCCCTTGCACCGAAGGTGACACGGCACCAATTACACAAGGGATCTCAGATATTTTTCTTCCTCCACTCGTAAAGCACCATAAAATATTCATCATATTCCTCACCTCCTTTAATGGAGCCATGAGCTGTTAGGGTAAATGCCACAAAAACACCCAAGCTGCCCTTTGGTACCAGACACAGCTCCGTGGGCACGCACCTTCTTGCTCTCCAGCCGGACCAGAGCGTTGGCCTTATCTTTGCCATTAACAGCCACACGGTGGAACGGGAATCACAGTGTGAAAATCATAACCCACCAATGAGCACAGTTACCACTGGACCTATAATGTGCCAGTGTTGGTACATGTGTTAGATTGAGGCTTTCCAACTCATTTCTGTGACTCCATCAGCCAGCCCTCGGACCGTGGGTCACCCCTCACCCTTAACGCAGTGGTGGGTACCACCAAGGAGTCACTCCCACGGGTACCATCAAAGAGTCACTCCCACAACTCATTCACAACTGCAGGGCTTCCAGTGGGAGTTAGACCATACATCAAAGGGGAAAAATAAATTATGTCTGCTCGTGCAAATAAGGGAGAAGTATGACCAAGGATGCATGTTACTATGAAGTCTCCATCAGAGCGCTTTTGAAGGAAAATTGGGTTTTTGACAAAACTATTTATCACCACGAGTTCCCTTTCCTCAGGGAGCTTTGGAGTATTGGTAAGGTAAACACTGGAGACAAAACAACCAGAGAGCTTGCAGTCAAGGGGAGCAGTTACACGGCATCATCCCACTGGGCAGCCCTTGAGCTGCCTCCTGCATTTCCCTCTGGATGAGCCTCCCCAGTTCGAGCTGCATCCCTCACAACCTGCAGCAGCAGCTGAGCAATGGGGATGCTTCTTTGTAATTCTCCTCAATAAAAGCTAGATTTCCAGCAGGAGAACCACAAGTCTTCCCTGCCCTGGTTATTGCTATACTAGGATGCTAGAGGTTCTCCCCTTCGCTGAGCTGAAGACTCACAGGTAAAACCAGGGCACACCCCCAAACAAACAATCTCTGTTTTGTACTTCTTCAATCTGCCACCCCTAGAAAGTCCATCTGTTTGAGGATTCAACCGTGTAGGAGAAAAGGCTCCACGAAAGAAAAGAAGAAGAGAATTGACAGAAAAAAACCCCACTGACGACGACCCCTTAATACCTGCATCAACCCACGCGGTCAGAGCAAGTGCTGGCTGCAGAGGAAACGCGGTGCAAAGCTGCCAGAAAAGCACCTTGCAGCCACGCAGAAAACCTGCCTGACGAATCACCTGGGTGCCCTGCTGAGCTGGCTCTAATCAGCATTGCAAATACGTGCTGCCTTGCACAGCCAGGCTGCAAGACTGGACGGCGGCCCTGCTCCTCGTGCCTCTAAAGTGAACCTTATTTATAGCCTCACACTCAACCTGTAATAAATAGGAATCAGATTAAAAACCCGTTAATAGCTCATATTTATTAACAGTGCATAAAAATAAGTAAATTACGTTGGGGCCAGCCTGCACATTCACTTCTTTAAATGAGATTTTGGGTTGATTGCATATTAAATCATTCAGCTCTTAGATTACACAGTATTATCATGTTTCAAGCTCTACCCTTTCAGAGAGCATGTGTTCAGGCTCCTGGTTAGGAGCACCTTCAACCTTTGCGGAATCACAGAATTGCACGGGTTGGAAGGGGCCTCTAGAGACCGAGTCCAACCCCTGCTAAAGCAGGTTCCCTGCTGTAGGTCACACAGGTATCTCCAGAGGAGACTCCACCACCTCTCTGGGTTGTGAAGAGGTTCTTCCTCATGTTCGTATGGAACTTTCCTTAAGGGAAATACTACCTGGAGTCCAGACATCTGAAATATTTGCAATAACATGCAACGTGTATTCCATGGGTTCCTAACTGCTAACGAACAAACACAGCTGGGCTGTACACAAGGAGTCAACTTAGGTGACATTCAAAAACTGGAAAATTCCCACAGGTAGGGCCCACACCAATGTATCCATAGTTCCACCTTACCAACACAGCCCTACATCATGGAACTCAGGCTGTGTGCCACAAAGCAGGACTTGCCTAAGAAGGACATTCAAACAGCTTTCAAGATAAATGCTACCTAACAAGCACAACCCCTCCAGCTGCTCAGGAAGGAGCAACTCCCAGCTTCCAGGATTTCCAAGCTACACAAGTGCGAGCACAGCAGTCATCTTGTGCAGCGCCAGTCTACTCCTTCACATGCACCACAGCAATATTCTAAAAACCAGGACCACGTACACGAAGTTCCTCTGCCCAAGGTACACTTTATCTGCTGGAACTTGCGGGCAGACACAGAAAGCAAGGGCAGATCCCACCAGGAGCGGCTACCTGAGGTGTCCCCTGGTCCCTCAGCTGAGCCTTTGCTTGGTGTGACAACAAGAGATACAAGGGCCCATTGTTTGGGAGCTGAAACGCAGCCCTGACTACACACATTTACATACATTTCAGTGCTCAAGACTGAAGCCTGGGAAAAGGCAAGACTGTGGCAAACGATACATTGCAAACACAACAAATATAATCTGGTTACAACCAACTGCAGACCTTATGATACTGCTGGCTGTGGGGAAAAAGAAAGAGAGGCACTCCGAGAATTAATGTTCTTCCAGTCTATAGAGAAACAAATGAGTTTCTGGTGCTGAACAATTAGTACTCCTGTTAATTATGCGTGTGGGTTAGAAATAACACCAAGCTTTTGGGACTGCTTCCATTGTGATTGTTTTCTTTCTGCACTGGATAACAAAAATATATTCAGACAGCTAAATAAATCCTTCATAACACTGATGGGACTTCTTGTTCACAGCAAGCAGTTATGCAAATTGCTAATTACGAGGCAGAGATAATCATAATCTAGCACATTTATGCAACCGCATGTACAAGAGGGGAAGCTAAAGCAATAGTTGCCTCCTTGTCCTCGCTGCATTTTTGTATATTTATTTCTTTAAGCCATGTTGACGAGCCGGCTCACTGCACGCCCTCGCAGTCCAATGCAGCTCCCACTTGCTCTGAGGCAGCAGACGCCTGCCTCGCTTCTTCTGTCCTGTTTCCCAGCCTGGTCACCCCAGCTCAGAAAAAAAAACAATGTCGTGTCATCATTTTTACTTCAAGCTCTCAATTCAGAAGCTTCCACGCTCATTGCAAAGAAAGAGAGAGAGGAACACAAACTGCTGTAATGCTGGGGAAAGCACATGGCAACATCCAAAAAAGAACCCTGCAAGGCAAGAGCCCAGAGGATGGCCAGCTTCTGCCCCAGTTCGCTACTGCTTTGGCAAGAGCAAGGGGGATGCAGCAAGAACAACCCTGTGACTTCATGCACCCAAAACTCGGAGAGAAGCTCCGGATGGGCTCTGAACTGGAAATGATGGATGTAGCTCACTTGCGCTGTAATTACATCTCCTTCCACAGAATAAGAACAGCAATCTGTGTCCTGACGAAAAAACCTGCTGCATCATGGAAATGGGAAAAGAACGATCAGGCGGACCTGGAAGAACTGCCAAGGAATTGAGGTGAGATACTGAATGCAGAGAAAGAAAGAAAAGCAACTCCTGAGGCCATCCCAGTGCCCAACGGACCATCCCACTGACTCGCAGAGGGCACAGGGCAGCAGCAGGGAAGGGCTGCACCTAAACACAAACCCTGGTCGACCAGAACTAGTGGTGTTCCAAAAGGGAATGCCATGTAGGAGAGCAACTGAAGAATGACATCCAAAGGGAACCCAGGATCAAGCCTTCAAAACCTGAGAAAAGCCCCAAGAATCCTCAGACCTTCAGAAAATCATCTATATTTCACTTCTGCTTTCAGAGCACTTAGGCACTTATCTTAAAGTTGTCCTCAGGAGCTAAAGAATTAAAAACCTTGTTTGTTCCTGGCAGAAGAACGACGCAAGCAGAGCCTTAATTCATAGCAAGGAACATCAAGAAATACCCACAGCAATTTCAAGACACGATGGAATCCCAAGAGCTGGAAATGTTTGGCAGGCCCCATTATGCTGTGTTTGATTCCTTAACATGGCACACTAAGCTGAATTTTAGCCTGCCTGGTGAGCGCTTTGCAGCATCAGCACCCAATCCTAGGGAACAGAACAGAGCATGTCGCAGAATGATCAGTTCCAATTGCTGGCAGTTTCCTTCCCAAGCTGTAATGTAAAACCTAGGCTAGACCAAAGACACAGATCCAAATGCTTCCAATAAAAATGGCCTTACCTTGGAGCAGGAATTTCCATAAGAAGAGTTGAGATGAAGAATGCAAAATGCCCAATATCCAGTGATTTCAAGCATTTCCGATCATTGCAGGTGAAAGGCATTAGGAGAGAAACAAAAAGAGACTGATTAGCATCACAAGGAGAGCGTTTGCAGTACAGATTTTTATCACTCTTAATTGCAGCCATAATTCCACTACGAACCAAGAGTTCTCATTCCGGTTTTGTATATCTTTTTTTTAAAGACTCACTTGTATTTAACGTTGGTTTACACACTGCTCAGAAGGCTGGGCTCCATCTTACAGCTCTTACTCAGACAAAACTCCCATAACAGCCATGACAATGCACAGAAAGCTTTGCCTGAAGGCCCAGGTCTCCCAGCCAAGAAAAAAATCCCACCCCCAATAACCAGTAAGGGGGCAGCTGTAATTTATACCCCATGGCAAGCAGAACTTCCAATTCAGAGTCTGCTCTGCTTCTAATAAGATTTCTATCTGCAGCTGGAAGGTGCATTTCAAATTCATTCTTTTTTCCTTGTGGAAATCAAAACCAAGCCATAAGAACCTCATTTCAGCACCAGTCTGTTGGCTGCCTATATAACTTTATGTGATCAAGCCTCACATAGCCGTAATAAAAAGAACTCTGTAAAACATAGTTTTATAATACTTGAGCACACTATTAAACAGCTGAGGGGTTCCTTCAGCCTGATGGAGCATTCTGTTTCCCATCTATTCCTAGGGACAGCAGTCTGGGATGGCTTTCATGGTTTCTCTCCTCAAAGGAGAAGATACAGACAGCTGTTTCAAAGGATACAGGACAAGCAGGTAGCTCCTGGCAGCGCTGTTATCTCTATGCATTGTATTATGTGCCAGACAGCTCAGCTCTGTAGTCGGGTAAAATCAGAATCTGAACTGCCATAAAAAAAATTAGTAATTTCCACTCCCTGATAACTAGGAAAAGCTTGAAAACACGATCCTTAAGTGCTCGCTATAAGCAACTAAAGCAAACCCAAGTTTGGCTCTGATCCTACAAAGCACTTAAGCACATGCTTAGTTTTGTGAAAATCAATGGGACTTGGTGAGCTTCTAGAGGACTCCAAGCACACGAGAGATTTGTGGGATCAAATCAGGAAAAAAAAAAAATGACAGCCTTAAGCCTTCACTTAATGGTATTTCAGATGCTCTGAAGCCTGGCTCATGATTTTTAATTTAAATGCGGAGGACTGAGCTTTATACGCTTGCATAAAAACATTTACTCAGAAGGCTTTAGAAAGGTGAGAGGTCTTTGCAGACCTTAAGAAGGTGAGGGAATCTTAGCACACACTCCCCAAACCCCCACTGCCCCTCTCTGTAATCACTCCCATGCATTCTATGTGCTACTTCAACCCTGCCAGGCTTAAAATGGGAAAAAAAACCAGACAGAATTGTTAATTAACTTCATTCCAAAGCACCACAGCCTCAGTTACAGCCCAGAAAAATAACAGCAACTCCCTAGATTTTGAAACTTGGGGAAGAAAAAGCGTGTAAGATTTCATTCAAGTGCCTGGATGGCACAGTAAGCCCACAGTCGAGGTGTGCATTCATACCAACTAACAAGGAGTGATTATTAGCAACATCTCCGAATTAGCTTCAACCCTTAAAAAAAAATAAAACCAACAAACAAACCACACTTTTCTCAAAACTGACATGCTCCTGATGCCAACTCAATGTTTTACCGTCTCCCCACGGGTCATTCCAGCCAGATACTGACAACTGAAGACTCAATGACGCTCAACACCTTCTCCCATTACTTCTCATTTTTAATGAGCTCTTCCAAAGAACCCAAAGGGGCGTCTTTAGCAGATCAAATAGAAGTTGATACAGTGCAAGGAGAGGGAAAACAAAACAAAACAGACTGCAGTGGAGCAGAGGAGAGAGGAAGAACAAGCATACAAAAAAAGCCATATTGTACTTGCTGAAGTACTTTCCAGCCAGTAAAGAGGTAGACTAAACCTCTGCTGTACCCTTTTCTTAAACCTATTTGCAATCAAAACCAGGAGAGAGGAGACAGTTAAAAGCCATTAACAAACTACATTTTGAATTATTGCTTTATCATAGCTGTTAAACTATAAAAATGCATTCTACTAATGCTCATTTCTCACTTCTCTCCCAAATGTTATTTTTACTGCTGGATTGCCGTGATAAACATCAGCAACTTTGATATTCCTTCTACTTACTTGGAGAAGGAAATGCGCGTTCCCCCTGCAATGTATTCACCAAGGCACCAATCCCATCTTTTAAAATAAGTGGATTTGATGATGAGCACTGCTGAACAAATCTTCAGTAAATGCTGTTTATTGCCTATGCGAACGTTAAGCACGCCGCGCTCGCTGATATACAGGTCCTTAAAGCACTCGGCTCCCTGTATTTATAGGTATAGCTCTGCCACTCCGGATTGCGAATTAGCTGAGCGAAACCTGGTGTTCCCATGCCATCCCAGCACCCACCAGTGTTCTTGCAGCCCGGGGCCAGCACAATTTGCATTGCAGGTTTGCATGCTCATCCGAGCACCTTTGCTGTGAAATTCGTTCCCGCCTGAAGCTTTGCAAAGATTAAAGTGTGACGTGCTGAAGTTGGTTTACCTCAAGTGCTTCCACACTACCTTAGGAAGAGGCCTGCCTAAGCAGATGGCATCAGATGTCTTCTCTGATGGCAGATTAAGTAATCAGTGCGTGACTTGTCCAAGTGTAGGATGCTTGCCTGCACGTGCGTGCATTTTCCCCAAGAAATGCAAACCACCTTGCAAGTTCTTCAGGCCACCCGACTCAATTTTGAAGTTGGCCCTGCTATGAGCAAAGGGTCGGAAAAGAGATGGCAGACATCCCTTCCAACCTAACCCAGCCAACGTCCCAACCCCAACCAAGACCCACCCAGAAGGCAGGCTTCAAAGCGCTCCGCTACGGCAGGAACCATGCTGTTCCCACGTCGGAGGCAGCTCTCGCATACACAGCATTTATTTCACCATCCACCAGCACAGAAATGGAGATGGAATGGGTCTGTGCTCTCTCTGCCACTTTTGCTTCGGGCATGGGACAGTGCTTGCACTCTCCTGATTTCCTCCACAAAACCAGTTTCTCCATAAACTTTGCACACTGCAAGTTAGGAGGGAAAAAAAATACTGAAAGGATATCTGAATATTAAGAATATCTGAATATTATAATTTTAAAGTTATTTGCTGAATACTGTCATCTAAACTGATTTGCTCAAAGAAGCCTGAATCATAGAACCATTAAAGCTGGAAAAGACCTCTAAGATCACCAAGTCCGACCCTCAACCCCTCCACCACCGTGCCCATAACCCATGTCCCTCAAAAAAAAAAAAAAAATCCTTTTCCAGCCAACTGTTTTTCTCCAACAAGAGCCTGTGCTTGCAGCAATCCAAGAAAATGGAGAAATCTCACACAGTAAAAATAAAACAAGCCAAGGACAAAGCTACAGACCTCATCTCTGATGTGGATTTTGCAAGAATTTGGGGGATTTTTTTTAGTCAAGCTGATTAATGCTATTTTAATGCACAGTACCTTGCGTTCAATAACCCTGGCCTTCCTTCTGAAAGGAGGAAAGCATTTTACAGTTCAGCTTTTTACAATCGGTTTTGCAAAGGGCCACCACTAGATTGCAGCCATAATTTTTTATGCTGACACTTCAGACAGCCGATGGCAAGCTGCCCATGACAGAATGCAACCGCTTCCCTGAAACTGTAATGTTTTTGGGTAAGAGGGGACAAAACACAGCTGCAAAAAGAAGAAATGCGAGAAAAGCAAAGAACCTTAACTTGGCCAGGGCTGCCAATGGGAATTACCCAAGTACATACTTATTTCAGAGGTCTCCATCCCCTCTGAACTCCTCATTCAGGATACCAGCAAGGAGCAGTGTCTTGCTTCTCCTTCCTTGGAAGCTGTTCACAACACATCAGAAATTGAAACCAAATTCCGAGCAGATAAGCTGAAGCTTCACATCAATCTAAAAATGGTTGGCTTTACTTAACACATCTCTGGTTCTGCAAGGAGCTAAGCAAAAAGCAAGGGTTTTCTTAGCATAAATTCCTTCCATAGCGAGGGCTTCTCTTTTAATTACATCACTTTAAGGTTACAAATTGTTTTCTGGCTCTTATACATTATTAAATATAGATGTTCTCTGAGCTTAATGTCCGTTTAAATTCAAGGCCAGAGAAAGTAATTTGTTTGCATGTTCAATGAACAAACCATTTCTTGCAGGTTTCAAAGAACGATGCTCATGCATCATGTATAAAGGTTGCCTCTCTCCGAGCTGAAAGGTCAAGCAAAGCAGACCTGAAATTACACTCAGTCCTCTAAGGAGGAAGCGAGGGCCACTGAAAAACAGAAGTTAAACTTTTTATATAACTACCTTAAAAACAAAGAAGTTCCAAATTTCCCAGGTCAGCTAACGCCCCAGTTGATAGCATGATCTCAAATTCTCCTACCCGGGCTTGTGCCAACACAAGCTGCAGACAGCAGGCTAACCAAGTTTGTGGTGCATGTACTGGGGCAACTGTGCAATAGCTTGGCACAGCCCTTGCCAGGCTCACAAGCACCCCACACCAATGAGACGCTGCCTCAAAGCTTCACAGGGAACCTGCCTGCTCCCCAGTGACTGTCCCTTCTCCAGCATGGGGCTGTTAGATCATCTGGAGCCAGCCCTGGTTCTCAGCATGCCAAAAGGCACAAGAAATGCTTCATCTTCCGAATTATTAATCCCAGGTTTCACTCATCCCCTGTGCGTGCATCCTTTCCTAAAACATTGTTCGATCCCTTAAAAAGAGCACTGGAAGGACACCAAAATCGCTTGCTTCTCACTAATTGCTACTGCTTTTGCATAGCTTACAAAAAAGATCTTATTCTTTTTATTTCAATACCACAGCAAAAGTTAGCTGGCATTGGACAACTCATTTCTTCATTATTTTGCATCACTGTTGGAAACAAATGCTTTATTCCTCAAACCATCCATCGAGGCAACCCAGGCAACTTGTCCGCACTGTTTCCTGCACCCAGATTACACTGTCCCTTGAGATCAGCCCCTTTTGCCACCCAACCCCTAACAAACCAGGTCTGAACCCCCCACCCCAAGCTGCAGCAAACCCCGACCTGCCTTCCACCCGCAATGCTGCTGCCATTCATTACCTGCTGCCTGCCGGCAGCTTCCCACACACGCCAGCCTGATGGTGAACCCACAGTTTTTGCCCTTTGCACAGCACAGGATTCATTACGCTTTCTCCCCATGCCTGCCACTCACCCCTCCCTGGCACCCAGCAGATTTTACGCTCTGGCATCACCTGCTGAGTCACGCTGCAAACACCGCCTGCCCCAGCTCCCTCCCCTCGCTGCCCTGAACTTTTGCATTTTATCTATGTCAAAGCTCGGTGAGGAAATACTGCAGGGAAGTCAGAAGCACCCTGACAGCTGTGATGTTGCATCAGCATTTCTTCTGAACCTCCAAGGAGAGACACCAGAGCCTCTCAAGCAAGCAGGAATTTGGCAGAGAGAGGGGACTCTTGTCCTGTGCAAAAACCAACAGCGTTTCTCTCGTGTTGTTATTTATTTATTATTTCCCAACTTGCTGTACAGTGAAGTACATGCCGTGTCATTAGCGATGTAATACTGGCAACACATGCTAACTTATGTTGACGATGGCAATATTTCTCTGTTCTGAAGGTGCTAGACAGTGACCAGTCACCAAGTCAATGCCATCATTTTGTCAGAACAAAGAGCTTCACTCACAGCAAAGACTTCAGTATTTTGGATACTAACTTTAAGCCAAGTGCCTAAAATACCCCTGTAAAACCCGTTATCGCTGAGGCATTTCCGTGCCTGTTTTCTTCTAAGGGCTCTAGGGTTTGCTACAACTGAGCCATGTGGGGTTAGAAGGGAGAGGATGGAGGAAGCACTACGTTTTGCCATCAATAGTTAATCTACTGTGTCACATTTCTTAGAGAACTAAATGAAATGCAGCAAGCACTGTGTAAAATTGGAGCTAGGGAGCAAAATGATTTTGTAGAGCAAATAACTATCTCATACTGGCTGCTTTATGCCCTATTGAACAACCAGCAGTTTATGAAAACAAAGTTCCATAAATATCGTAGCAGGTTCCTCGGCGGAGGTTTCGTTCTCATGCAGCAAGGACTCCCTGGGCTTACAGGGCCGGACACCACCAAGTACTGCTTTCACAGCTCCATCTCAAGGCCCGATCCAAAGCCTCAAACACTGGCCCACTTCTTCAGACCTGTGCTTGTGTCAGACAGTGTCACCTTAGCGCGGGGGCTCAGGGACACAGGCACGAGGTGCCTTCGTCTCAGACAGAAGCCCCTCACCTCCAGCAGCAGTCAGTCTGACACTGCTCACAAAACCAGGACTTTTGCTAGGTGCTATCAAAATCAGGCCTTCTATTTTAAACCTCTCGAGTGCGGCCAATTTATTTTTTGAAGCTAAATGGTGGTGAACCGAAATTAACGCCTATTAAAGGTGTCGGGAACAAACACTTAATGCAGCAATCCAACATTTCCTCCGCTCCCCTCTCCCACTCCTCAGCACTGCACACACACACACACACCAGCGTTGTTACACAACAACTTCTCATGTGGATCTGCAAACGATAAAGGAGCTAAAGGAAAACAAACAATTACTGTGAACCACTTTGGAAATGCTACAGACAGCCCATTGCCAAATCAGGATTGAAGAATCATCCACTCCAAAAGCCGTTTCACTGCAGGAAAAACACAATCTAAACGTCAGCGGGTCTGAAGGGGAAGCGCTAACTACCAAAGTAGCAAGGGCCCTAAAAGCAACCCAATAAAACGCAGCTTTTATGAAGTTTCCTTGCAAGAAGTCTTTATTAATCCAGGCCCTGCGGGCAGCGGCAGATGGCCAACGGGAAGGGCCAGGCTCTTGCCATGCTGCGCTGATGCCAGCTATGTTTTATAGTCTCTGGACAACACCGCGCAATCCCAGCCCTCTGCCCTGCAGTGTGTAAGGCTGGCGTTAAGCACACTGCCACTTTCAAGTCTCTCCTTGCCCGATGGAGCTGCAGAATGAAAATCTCTTGCATCCCCTCCGTTGGCATTATTAGAACATAGCCCAGCATTTGGAGTGCACCCCACGAGGGCCTCTGCAAACACCCTTTGCACCGCAACAATGAGCAGCAAGCCCAGCGCAGCCCTGGGCACTGGAATCCAGCCCCATTTCCCAAGAGCTATGGGCAAACAGCCCACAACTCTCAAATGTGTGCCTGCACTGGGGAGGGGATCTTTGCTCAGTCCCACTCCCAAAGAGTCCCTGCAGTCCCTGTGCCCCTAAGGGGCCCCGTGCTGCTGCGCTGCCCACAGGGTGCTCATTGCTGGCACATTTGGTGTGGAAGAGAGCGAGTGAAGGAAAGGTTACTGTCAGCAGCTGACTTTCTTGGGTTGACCCTTTGATAGCTTTTTTTTTTTTTGGTTTGTTTTATTTAAACGATGTGATAAAAATCAGCAATGAATTATGCAGCACCGCTCGGTAAGTCCAGCCCCAGCAGTTCTTGAGAATCCCATTTTAAAGTTAAATTGAAGTTCGATCCTTTATCTCCAAGCTTTGAGAAACTCAGCCAGACACCTTCTACACAGGCACCGCTCTCCTAGCCATGATTCGCCCTCCGGCTGCCCCATTCCTCCCTTCCCAAGCACATGGGAGCTACGGGAAGCTCTCAAAACCAGGATCCTACCCATCAGCAGCATTGTCATGGAGCACCTCCAGGACCATCGTTTTTTCTCAGTCTTTCCTCACTTTCATTGCCTTTTCCAAGACATCTTTGCTGTGTCAAAGTCATGCTGGCCCTGGTGATCTCCTCCTGCCCCAATGCTGCCACGTGTGAGGGCGATGGCTGCCTAATTGATCCCAGGGCAATTGGCCACTCTCTGCTAGGTGGCACCATCAGCAAGAAAACAGCTGTAGCCATTAGCAGCACAAGTATTTTGATGGATGAACTGTCATGACACTGCTTGCCGTAACATTTCATACTGCAACCAGCTCGTTTCTTGCCAAGTGATGGAAAACCAAATCAGCAAAAGTGGGTTTTTTTGTTTGTCCATCTGCTTTACCCACTATGGGCAGAACTTTAAAAGTCTCCAGCCACGAATGCTTCAATGGTTCAGCTTCCCAGTCCTCTGGGGCCCGCTCAGAGATGAGAATGCAGTGAGTGACTCAGGCAGGACTGCTAGGCCAGGTGGTGAGCAGCACCAATACAGCAGCGATGCTACCTTCTGATTTCATATCAACGAGTACAACAGCACAGGTGGGGACCTGAGGGACATCGCACACATAGGACATCCTCTACCCAAAAGAAGCCAGTCTTGTGCACAAGGTTAAGTGCAAGAACGGCGTGACCACAGGGCTCAGCAATGCAGCACAGGGCCCACGGAGCTCAAATGTCATATTCTGAAAGCCTAGCAGACTCTTGCTGCGGGATGAATTTCCATTTGGGAGCTGGAAACAAGGACACCACATAGCATGAACCTAACATGCAGAATGGGAATGCTTAACCCTCCCTTACTGCAGAGCAGCAGACTTAACGGAGCCACTCCAGAGGGGAAAACAGCAATCCATACCTCTAACAAAAGCCTTTTCCAGATGCTAAAAGCTTGCTTGCTGCAAGTGAGCCAGGCCACTCTGCTGCAGGTCCCGGCTTCCTGTGCCCTGCCACTGATGCAACCAAAATGGACAATTTAATTAATGAAATTAAAATGCATTAAGCAATCCAGCAGGAAGGCAGGGCTGTCTATTCCAGTTCTTCTGAAGCATCAATTATTGCAGCAGGGGAAAAGAAAACTGCCATCACCGTAGCCCCGGTGGCATTAAAAATAATATCCAGGGGAAAAACAAGTGAGAGCAGCAGCAAAGAGCAACGGGTGCTGAGGCCCAGCAACAGCCCGGCTGCAGAACTGCTGCAGGAGAGCAGCAAGGGGACAGGGGCAATGCGGGCAGAGTTGCTCTAGGACAGCCCCAAAACACAGTGGTGAGAAGCACCCTGCACGTGCCCAAAGACCAAAAATGACCCAATTCCACCACAATTTGAAGCCAACAAATTGTTCTGACGTAACCAAGAAGACAACCTGGCATGGAGAAGGGATAAGTCTCCTCACTGAGAAAACCTGTCTCTATGCCAAAAGCATTTTTAGGGAGAAAAATAGCTTTGGAAATGCCACAGGATGAGGGCACTCGCACACATCCCAGTCTGAGAACTTGAACATCACCCTCCACCAACCTGCTGTCTGATCTGGTGACAGATGTGAAAATAAAACACATCCTTGTCAGCTGATGCTGAACATAGGAGGAGATTCACTGGGCCCAAAGAAAACAGCCCTCAAGTTAAAGGCAGTGACTTGCAATAGAGCTATCTGCTCCCTTATCTAAGTTGCCTTCAGCGCAGGTGCTGTGAACAGTGAAACCCAGCAGGAACCTGAATGAAGATGGTCTCCAAAGGAGAAAATCTCCTTCCGAGCACGTCAGTGGAATTCTGTTGAGCTCACTGACTTGTCAGTGCAATCCTGTGCTCTCCCTCCTGCCTGACCCCCAGGTTTCCCCTTCACTCCGCAGGGCTCCAGTAGGGCACGGTGAGGCAGAAGAGCACACTGCTTTTATTACACTCACAGCTTCCCTGCCGCGCCTGGAGATCTAGATGCACAGCATCCGTTATTAGAACATTTATCTTCTGGTACAAGGTGTGTCATACGTATCTCCACGAGAGCCACAGGCAAAAGATGCAGGCACGGGGATGGAATAGATTGCTGATGTTTTACGTTTTGCAAATAAAACAAGAGGAGGGACTGCAAATGCAGGATGCCAAGCAGGAACTGAAAGGATGGACTTCAACTGACAGCTATGGGCTCCTGCAGCCCCGGGAGAGAAGTCAGGGCAGAAAAACGTTCTGTAAAATATCATTTTATAATAGGCACCTGCACAGGTCCTGTCCCATCGGCCCTACCTTTTTACAGTAATAACAATAATAAATGGTTTCTCCATTATTTGCCCATTTCCCATCCCGCACAGAGCAAGCACCACCACCAAGATCAAAGAGCGACTGCAAGAGATTGCAGAACTGATTCTTCTCCCGTGTCCTGCGGACTTCTGACGGAACCTGCAGAGCCATTATCAGGGCTGGCTCCCATCAATGAGCCTTTCATCTGCTACAGCCTCCTATTGACACTCGCTTATTTATAGCAACTGCACTGCACCATTCATTTAAACACATCAGCGTTTCGAATAAAAGATAAAGTGGACTTTGAAGGATCAGCCTCAGAACACAGCATCCTGAAATGGGATACCAAGCTCCCTATAGGTAGAGCTGCCACCATTTCTTGTCCCCCAGCTCCCTGTGACCTGACCTGCATCTGCAGAGGGCAGATCTCCATTCTGCAGGCCTCCATCTTCCCAGCCCATCCGTACAGCAGTGAAGGACTGCAATGACTCCAGTATTTCTTGGTTTCAGCTAGTTCACCTTGACATGACAACTGCTTTTCATTATTTTGTTTGATTTAGTATATTCCAGATACAAAATGCTTGCCACAGACTCCTCTGCCATTGTGTTCAGCACTGCCTGTCAACTGGTCTGGGAAAACAACTGTACTCCCCAGAGCAAAGCAGCTGAAGAGAGAAGGAAGAGCTCTAATCCCCTCCAGCCACAACAAACATAACTGTAAGCTATGAGAGCACAAGAATAGAACAAAAACATGGAGGAAAATCCAGGGACAACATGGAAGCAAGGTCTAGAGACCGTGGCCTGCAGTGCCTGTGCTTTCCATTGCAGTTCATGCACTGGGGAGGTCAATTTTTAACCAAGCAGAAAGCAGTGCTGGAGCTCTACGACCAAACATCTGAGTGGCAGGAGGGCAAAGTCAGTGCTGAGGACACAGGGACGTGGGGGATGAACAGCGCTCGGATGGGAGCATCCAAGAGCGTGGTCTTTTCAAAACCCTTCTGCAAACATGAGAATCTTCTCAGTGGCATAAGAGCACCCGCCAGGGCTGGTCTCATGCCAGCTTCCAGCAGCTGAACTGGAGTTAATGTGGATTTAAGTGAGTGCAAAGGAAAAGAAAATCAAGTCTCACTGACTTTCACATGACCTCATGACACACCTCACAACGTTTTATATTCCTATCGCTTCAGCTTTTGGCATCCAAGTTTCCAGTTAGAAAAACATTTAGGTCTCTGTCATTCTGGAAGTGAGTAAGAAGAAAATAACCAAAAATTCACTGTAGCCCAAGTGCATCCACAAAGTTCACAATATGAAAGGAAAAAAAGCCAGGGTCATGTGAATTCAGTGCTTCAGTCAAACATAGGCAGAAGCTGCCACATGTTATTTTGCTGCTGAAAAAGCTTCAAAAGAGCAAACAGAGGGGAAAAAGGAGAGAGAGTGCATGAAACATGGGAGATGTCTCATCTCCAGGGTACACAGACCCAGTCTCACACGCTGTCTGGCTGTATTACTGAATCTGGGAGGGTGTCACTGATGCACCACACGAGGAACAGTTTATCAGGACCAGCCTTTGCACACACATCAGCAAAAGGGCAATGCTCACAGGCACTGTGTTTGATCAGCGCCGCCTGGCTCACACCACAGCGGGTTGGGAAGTGCTCCCCTTTAGGATCTTCTTGTTCTTCCGTGACTGGTACCTCGCCATAGCTGCGTACCTGACCCACTTTTACAAATCAATTCCTGCACGTAGTTGGCTAATTATAAGAAGTGCTCTTTTTTAAATTCTTTTCCTGCAGTATCACAATATGTGATGTAATGCTATGCTTTAAAAAGAAGGAAGACTTCATTGGAGGCAGCTCTCGGCACAAAGACCATTGGTAAGCACCGCCTTTCACTGGGAAAGCTTTCTGCAAGAGCAGGGCAGGTCCGAGTTCATCTGCTTGGCTCTGCTCAGCAGCACTCAGGTAGCTAGCACAAGGGGCAGCAATGCTGTGAGCTGCTTACCTGGCACAGAAAAACAGAAATCTCCCCTTTAATTCACTGTCAGAAAATGTTTAATAGTCTGCAGGCAACACCCTTGTTCGTTCAACAGTAAGTGCACTACTTTGTGCTAATGTACAATCTTGGGTCCACAGGAGAACCACGATCCTGCGGCCAAGCATAGCAAGCAACCACTGCTGAGATCGATATTGCTTATCAATGAAGGGGAAAATACATCCAAGCCTTTGAAGACATCTAAGCCTATCGTAATGAAGCTTCCTGTTCTAATCTAGCCTGTGCACACAACAAAACCAGCCAGGCTTCTGTTTGCAATTCCTGCATTTTAAATAATTCACAAAGAAATCAAGAGAGCTTATCGCAGCGTGCCGGGAATCGCAGCGGATGCGGTTGTGCTGCAGTGTTCCTCCCCGGGACGCTTGTTGCTCGTGGTTCCTAGGTGCCAGTCGGCAGCCCAGACCGGACCACAGGCTGTGGGGCTGACAGCTCACCCGCAGGATCCGGCTGCTGCTCGAGGGTCCTGCAGCATGCTGCTACCTCTGCCTGATGCACGAGGACACAGTGTTGGATGGATGGGTCCCCACATGCGGGGACACGTGCAGGAATGAGAGGGAACACCAGGAAACCCCCCCAAGGTGATACAGCCCAACCACACAGTGAAAACGCATCTTTATTGCGATACTTTCCCTTGTTCTCTCGCGCGTTAGCATTGCCACTCAACCATGTCCAGCCAAGCTGTCGTTACTGGCCATGGCGCTGCTGCCCTGGGGCTGAATTAGTGCTTCCTCTGCAGCCAGCTCACTCCCGCCTGCAGGGCTGCCAAGAGGGGGTGGAAGAAGGCTCCTTCCAGCAGCCACCCTCCCGGTGTGGACGTGCAATGCTTGCATAATTCACTTTGAAGTTCCCAGCCTCCGGGCACAAAGAAGCAACCAACATACAGTTGCGTTCTACAAACACCCAGTCAACGGAAAGCATTTCTCAGCACAGCCATCCTCCCTAGGTTGGCAAACCCCAGAAGTGCTTCGCCTTTCTCAAGGAATGGCTTTCTGGGAGGTGAGGAGGCAGCAAATCTTTCCTGCTGGCGGTCCCGCATGCTGCAGAGGTGGGCTCGTAGCTGCAGGAGGCCTGGCCCAGAGCTGCATCTCTTGCATCTTTATGTTTTGCTTTCCCGTGGCATCCCCTTGCAGCCAGCAGCTATTTTTAAAACGTAAAAAGTGGAAGAAGAAAAACAGGAAAAAGTACGCTTGCTTTCCTGATAACAATCAGAAAGCCTCAAAAGCAACTTAGCCTAAAACCACAACAGCTCACCTAGCTTGGAAACAACTTTCTGGTTCCTTTTTCCCCAGAACCCCCTCCGAGTATGCTCATCATGCAGACTGCAGCAGCGGGGTGGGACAGGAACAAGGCACAAAGCCCAAGGCCTCTCCTCCCAGTCCGCTGGAGGGGCAGCAAGTCCCCAGAGCAAGCCGCTGACGTTCTGTAGCCCATGTGCGTAAATCTCACACGTTATTCCCTCCCTCGAGAGCCACAGCACCTCTCAGCCACAGCCTTTTAATCTGCTGTTCGCATTTAAGCATTCTGCTAATTAACCAATCCATTGTGAAGTTGGGCTGTGATGCCTCTCCCTCACGGCCCCGAAGCAGGGCAGCACCATTAAGTGACACGAGCAAGCTGGCAGCGCTAATAGCTTTGGGAATAGGATGGCATCAGCCCCCGAGAACACCCGTCCCCCACAGCTCGGGGATTATGTTACACTTCAGCTTGTCATCCATCAAACCCCAGAAACCGATCTCACTCAGTGGAACTAAAATCAATAGCTTTCTCTCCCAGCACCAGGGGATGTATTTTCTCTCCTCTCCCAGGGTCTTAATCAAGGGACATGATCCCAGATAACGCACCAGGGTGGTTGTGCAGCAGCTATGGACATCTGGTGCACTGCAGTGGGCTTTAACCACAGGCTGCTTCCGGGGGCCAAAATGCACTCCTGCTGAGAGGCTGAGGTCCAGCCATCAGAGCACAGAGCGGCACAGGTAAAGACACCCAGGGCAAAAGAGTGGAGCTGCAGACAGCACCACTGACACCTTTGGTTCTGGAGATGCAGAGCACTCCTTGGCAGGAAGAAAGCACTTGCAACCTACCACTGAACACCCCGCCGAGGCTAATTGCTACATTAGACATCTGAACAAACAACACTAATCACCGCATTAAACAACTACAATTAATGCTGTGCTGACAAGCAAAGTGCCATGCTGCATGTGATGCCTCCATCCCCGGCGCCCTGTGCAGCAACCCCTTCCGCAGGTCACTTCCCCTATTCCTGACCATAGCACGCAGAGCTTGTGTCCTGCTGCTGGTCCCAGCACTGCAGCACCGGAGGCAGTGCACCCACAGCTCCATAGCTCTGCCAGAGCACCACGGCGCAGCTGAGCCACTCATCAATGGGGAGATACCAGAGATAGCTGGGCTGCTCTCAGGGCCTGGGGCTCGGCCATCAGTTTCACTTGGTTTATTTACAAAACCAGCATTTTTATGGTGAGGCCAAGTTAAAAGCATAAATAAAACATTTTATGTCATGTTGGATTTTCACACAAGGAATCAATAGAGTTTTGATTTAGTAATAATGAGGAGGAGAGCCCTGTTTATTACCTGTCAGCAAGGCAACAAAAAAGCACCAAAGGGTCTTGCTCGCTCTTTCAAGCACTCATTTCATGCTGGCAGCGTGCCTGCTACCCCTCTGCATGGCAAGGAAAACACCCCACAGTAAGCAAGCAGACACTAAACTTTCTCCTCCCTTAACTTTCGCCCATGTGCTCGATGGTTTGAGGTTTCCAGCCTTTTTATATCACGGTCTCCAGATGCACAGATTGGAGATGAGCAAAGATGCTCTGCACGCAGCCACCTCCATCCACCACAGCATGCCCCAAGTCCCGTAGCTACAGTTTGGACACATTGCTTTCTCCTGCACCTCCCCAGTGCCTGCAGAACGCCATGTCTGAGGTTGGAAGCTGTGTTTCCAACTAGAAGGGCCCCAGATACAGGACAGGTAGCCCAGAGAGACATTAACTTACTCCCTTTTCTTCATTCCCAAAAACACATCTGTGAGTTGACCGCTGAACCCAATGGAGAGCCATTGCAGCAGAGCTGCAGAAATGGTTTACAGAGACCACAGGACCAGGCATCAGCAGGCCCCCTGGCTCTGAGCACCCATGCTCCCCTTTGTGCCGTTACCGCTCGATCAAGGCAGAAACATGGAGAAAAGGAACAAAATTCACGATGCAAACCCAGAGCCAGGGCTGCACAGAGAGAGGGACCTGCAGGGACCAAGGGTTGGCTGCAGCCAGTATCAGAGGCCTCACTGCTAATTAGACACAAACCACAGCTCTGCTGCACTTCATGCCGCTGCTCTAGCAGACATCACCCAGCGAGGTCCGGGTGCAGGGGAGCACTCAGAGCTGGCAACGTCGTATGAGTGCAGAGCGAGTCTGAGCTCTGCACATCCTCCTCCCCAGGTGCTGCTTTCAGTTCCCACTGCATGTCTCTCACCAGGAAGGGCAAACAGGGAAGCACTTAGGCATTGATAATTTGCTCAGCCGCGTGTTTCCAGGTAAGGCTGATGAGGGCGGAACCAGCAGATGCAGGACAGGCACCAGGACCCTGCTCAGGGCTGTTCCAGCTCCAGGCAAAAGCAGGTGCCCAAAGGAAGACGACACCCCAAATCCCTGCACAACACCCAGAGTGACTTGCAAATCAAGTCTGCTCACATAGTCATCATCAGGCAGGTACACGGCACTTCCAGTTAATTAGTTTCTAACGTTATTAATTACCTGTCTTGCAAGCGTTTTACATCAGACGTACAATGTTTAATTTCATCCATAAGAACCCAGAGCACTCAACTTGCAGTATTAATCAGGAGGACTTTTTTTAATGCCTGTCTCATTTTCACAGCACAATGCCAGTACTCACGGAAGAAAAGCTCTGCTACACCCTATCATCTGGCACTCCCTTATCATCCAGCAGCACAAGAACCACACGCTGTTGCTTAATTAAGTCCCCGTAGCCCAGGGGGGGGTTGGGGGGGGCTGTTTTGCTTTTTGTTAAGAGAAGGACCCCCGGGGCTTGGGCTCCCTGCAGCGCTGCTCCTGCAGTGCCCCGAGCCCTTCGGAGGGGGGCAGAGCGCAGCCCTCAGCTCTCAACAAGCAGCTTTTTTTTTCCCCCTCCCCTTCTTATTTTTCTCAGCCTGGAGTCAGGTTTGCACTCACCGACTGCCCTGAGCGAGCTGCTTTACAGTTTATTTTGTGAGTCAGAACGTTGCGCTTGGAGAGCACCTCACAAAACCCTTGCATTCCCCTTTGTCACGGACCTGCGCACCATCTCCTTCATTAACTGCTCACTCAAAGCCTGAAAGAAGGCAGGAGGGAGTGAGGCTGGGGGACAACAACGCATCTCAGCACTGTCAGTAAGACAAAAAAGCATGTCTCTCCATGGGTGCAGTGCAATCAGACGTGGGGTACCGCGGGGGGGCTCAGCCCTCACCAGGACTGCAGAGCTTGAGCTCTCCTATGCTCAGTGCACACTCCAGCTGGGTTTCATCCTTGCCAACTTCAATGAAGAATCCCTATGATACTCCAGCCAAGGGCTCTCCACTGCTTACAACAGCTCTACAATGGGGTAAAGTATGAGAGTATTGGCACAACTCTGACTATGAGGTGCTGTAGAAACTATGTTTCTATGGCAACATCATATTACAAAGCTATCTGGATGTTCATTAGGGTTTTCTAATTCTCCTCAATCTGCTTGGTCCATAATTCCTTTTCCTTTTCCAAGATAATCTGCATGATCTGTGCAACCCGTGTGGCACCACTCGCTATGAAAGGCAGCTCTGCCTGCATGCCCACGGGGGAGGGAACCTTCACTCCACCTGTGGCAGGGGCTGTGACCCAAAATTTTGCTCTGTATCCCAGCTGAGGCAGTCAAGAAAATAATGGCATCCCGCAATTCTCTATGAAACTCCAGGCATGGCACACAAAACAATTTAGCCCTAAAACAGACTGAGAACAAAAGGCTAAGATCATTAACAACAACAAAAAAAAAAGGACAGTAAAAGCATAAATCATGAGGACAGAAGAAAATGCTCACCAAATCTACACCACATTTAGACAGTTGCCAGAATACAGAGCAGAGCCAGCTCCTGGGTGGGTCCCACCGAGCTCCAGGATCAGTGGGCACGGTGAGGATGGTTTGATGGTTGGACTAGATGATCACAGTGGTCTCTTCCAACCTTAATGATTCTGTGATCCTAAGGAGTTTCCAGAACGGGAGCTGGCACCCGGCTGGCTTCTGTCAGCTTCCTGCCTTGGGGTGTCAGCTGGAAATCCACGCTGCCATCTAAAACTCACCTCATTTCATGTCACAAGTAACATCAGGCATACATAGGTATAAAGAGTGAGGTCCACAGAGGCAAGAAGGGATGCAGATGTGAACAGTGGGGTTGGCAGGGCACAGCCAGAGTGTCCTCGCCAGGAGACAGACACCACTCCAGCGCCTGCGGCCTGGCCGCCCAGGTAGGCCTCACCTGTGGAAGAGAAGCCAGCTCTGATCCCAAGAAGCTTACTTCCTCCCACATCAACTCCCTGGGAACAACCTCAGAGATGAATTTCAGAGCGCACAATGCACCAGAGACACTGAGAGCCAGGCCTCCGCAGGGCTGCGCTCTGCCAGAACAGCTTGCATTGATGCGCAGCCGTATCAACAACAGAAAACACCATCTGACTGTGAGGAAGCAACAAATATTAACAGGGAAACTAGATCAACAGATACTATTTCTCCAGTCTACATGCACAAAAATATCAGATATTTGCTTTTAAAATGCTAAGGAAAAAACCTCTCCCTTGCAACACATACTGCAACTGTGGAACACAATGCTGCAGGGCAGAGCTCTGCCGCCTGCGGGCAGGACTCCAGACTTGACACAAAACCCATGACTCTCCGGAACAAAGAGCATGGCTTTAAACCTTGCATATAACTTATCTTCCTCCACTTGGGCTATGGTCTATCCGAGTTCTTCTGAAGTGCCTGGAGCTGAAAGACCATGGGACTGATTCCATTCCTGGTGGATGGCAGCTGGACATGAGCCAGCCCAGAAAGCCACCTGGATCCTGGGCTGCATCCAAAGCAGCGTGGCCAGCAGGGTGAGGGAGGGGATCTGCCCCTCTGCTCTGCACTGTGAGACCTCACGTGGAGCACTACGTCCAGATGTGGAGGTCCTCAGTGCAGGAAAGATGTGGACCTGTTGGATCGCATCAAGAGGAGGGCCACAGAAATGATCCCAGGGACAGAACACCTCCCTGCTAGGACAGGCTGAGCGCTGGGGCTGTGCAGCCTGAAGAAGGGAAGGTTCTGGGGAGAGCTAAGAGCGACTTGTCAGTATCTAAAGGGGGGTGGGTTATAAGAAGGAAAGGGACAGACTCTCTAGCAGGATCTATTGCTATAAGACAAGGGGAAGTGGTTTCAAACTAAAAGAGGGGAGATTTAGACTGGGTATAAGGAAGAAGTTTTTTACAGTAAGAGTGGTGAGGTGCTGGAACAGGTTGCCCAGTGATGTGGTGGGTGCCCAGTTCCTACACCTAAGATCAGGCCAGGTGGGGGTGAGCAATCAGATCAAGCTGTAGGTGTCCCTGTTCATTGCAGAGGAGGTGGACTAGATGGCCTTTAAAGGTCCCTTCTAACTCAAAATATTCTGTGATTTAGCTGCTTTCCCGTTTACTGCTGGGCAAGTGTCAGAACTGTCCCATTAACATCCAGAAAACATGCTACAGAACTGAAAGATTCAGATATTGAACTATACACTCCTTCAGAAAAACACATGATGTTGTGCCAAAAACCCCATGGACAAGAATTAAGAGCAATTTGCTGGTTTATTTAGGGTATTACAAGACCTCATCCCCAGTGCTTCCTGGTTGCAGTGATACCCATGGCCGTATCAGCAGCACCATCTGTGACTCCACCTGAGCTTGCAAGCTAAGCAACTCTGGGCACTGCGCTTTCAGCTAGAGAAGCCACTCCTGGTTTCCCATGGTGTAGTGCCAATGACAACCAATTGAGTCTGTATATTCCATCTCAGGAACATCCCCACTGCCATAACAGATTAAATTTAATGCAACTTACACTTAAATATGCACATTCAAAAAAAAAAAAAGGAAAATATATCAGTGTAGCACCTTAAGCACAAGTATTACTGAATCCAGGCATCTATTACTTGCTCAAGGCATTGGTTTAAGAACAGATATAAAAAACGGCCTCTGCAAACAAACTGTCCATTGCTAATAACCTCACCAACAGTGAAAACTTTACGGCATATACCATAGTTAGATTTCCTAAGTTAGAGGAATCACCATGAGCTCACGAGATACCAAGGAAATGTGTCACCACAGGAGCACGTTTCTGCAGGAGCAGAGCATGATGGAAAGATGTTTGCTTATTTTTAGCCTCTAGAGGTCACAGCCTCACAGCTAAATCCCTGAAGTCAGACATGCAGTCTCTATTTTTGCTCCAATACATCGTTTATATATAAGACACTGCAATCTTTTAAACAACCCGATTTAAGGTCTCAATTTTGTGGACATCAGAAGAAACTTTGTTTGGCCTTTACAGCTCTGCATCACCCGCTGGGCTGAGCGCACGAAGGGCATCCGCCGTAATGCTTCAGCTTCTGCGAGTTGCATGGGTCCCATTCGCGACCCGCAGTGCTGAGATGACAGAAGTGGGCAGAACTGCCCAAGCATGAAATTGGTTTAAAATGATGAAGTGAAGATCTGTTTTGCTTTGAGATCAAATCACATCTGAGAACACCGACAGCAGTCTATTTAGGTCCCTTGAAATCTGATCCATAGCCTTGTTTTTTTTCATCTCCCTGTTTCCTGCTCAGAAGCCACCGCTGACCTACAAAATATCATTACCTGTGAGTTTTTCACTTCACCAAATGTCACAAGGCAGTTTGGCAATACGTCCTTGAAATAGAGAGGAAGAAACACCTCCCCTCAAGTTCCTGTAGACTGCAAGAAATGAAGCACAGTGACCTACACTGTGTCACTTGGAGATGCTCCCAAAGCCACTGTAACACAGGGCCACCCAACACAGCAGCAGAGCCAGCTGGGTGGAGCAATGTTCCTACCAGCGCTGACCTACAGGTATACACAAACTCAATCCAGCCACTCCTGACAGCTTGTACAGCCCAGGTACAGCACCTGCTTGGAGCCACCTTGACACACAGCACTTGAGCATGGCAGGAAATGGCCAAAGGCTGCAGGAAGGAGGATGCTCAGCAGAGGAGGAATGCTGGGTTCCACTGGTTTTCCAGGTTCTTTTTCAGACTCTTCAAGCGCCAGATCCATGGTGCCGTTCCAGCTAGGCATCACGTGGTCAGAATACATGCTGCAAGATCTTACAAGGGCCTTCTTCCAGAGATGAACAAGCCCTCTTTCTTCACACTGCTTCTTGTATATAAATAGTTCAAACTCATTAATTACTCAAGAGCAGGTGATGCTTGGTGCGGTTCAATTACAGCTGGAGCATTTAGTGTATTACCACTCTTTAGCATGCCTCAGCCATGTATTATCTTGTAACCTGATAACAGGCATCCCCATGGGGACTAAAACCTTGACTTCTAAGCAGGCATACTGTTTTTTGTCTAAAATAGAAGTATTAACATGAAAGCACTGTTGCAGGTTCTCTTTCTGGACACAGAAAAAGCAGAAGCCCAGCCCAGACCAAACCAAACGTACAAAATGAAGTCTCTATTCTGCAAGTAACACCGGCTGGGCTCCCTCCTTTCTGCCTCAGCGACTCTGCCCAAATTAAAAGCCATCATTACAGAAGACAGACTTTGAATCACACATTAAAGGATCTCTCCGAGCAGTTGCATACACACCCTGCTACGTTCCCTTCCTGCAATGCTTCTCTCCATCCTCATTTCTCTAGCAGGTAGAGCTCTTGTGGGCACCAGCCAAGAATACATCCTGAAAGAGTAAAAGCCAGCCCCTTCATTCCCACTCCCTCCAACATTAGGTTTTACTGTTTGTTAAAAAAACAAATGCCAAATACACACATCCTTACCCTAACCAGCAACATCATGACCGAATGGGTTCAAGAAACATGCAGATGTGGTACTTAGGGACACTGTTAGTGAGCAACATTGGTGGTAGATGGATGGTTGGATTAGATCACCTTAGAGGTCTTTTCCAACCTTAATGATTCCATGAGTACTGGGCTCTGGCAGCAGGCATGCTCATGAACACCCACAGCTGCCAGTCATTAATAAATCCTGGCCTACCACCAGCTGTTTTGTTTTCTTCCTCTAACAAACTTGATCTGCAGCAAGAAGAGGTATTACCTGCAATTAGCTGGTAACCATGCTCTTGCCACAATGTGACCACAGGCCAAAAATAAGAATATTTTAGAAAAAAACAACACAGTTTAACCCAGCCTGTATCACCCCACAGAAACCACAGAGGCTTGAAGTGGGAAAACTGTTAACACCTGAGGACAGATTCTGGATCTTTAAGGCAGCTTAAGCAGGTAAAATCAAAATGGCATCGTTTAAACAACATATCGGCACTCCAAGCTACTATGATGAAAAGTGCAAAATGTAGAGCAAAACTGGTTTGTTTGTCTCCAGTCACAAGAGGCCAGATTTTCAAGATTTAGCTCAGCGTATCTAATGCTCAGAGGAATGTTTCCTAGTGAGATCGATTGCAGTTCAATGTATGATTTGATTAGGTGCTCACTGCAACTGCTTCAGAAGTCCTCGTGTCTTCTCATGTTAGAGGGGGAACCTCTTCCTTCTGAGCCTTACAGTGGGGTCACTCTTTCTGCTGCTTGCTTTCACTGCCCCAGTGCTTTCTGAAGGGGCTAACAGAGGAGTACGTATCCCCACTACCCATTCCCTCTTCTTGCCCAGCTCTCAGTCAATTTCTCAACTTCAAACTAAAATCCAAACTAGAAAACATTCTCTGTCCCTATTAGCTAAGTTAACAAAGGTAATTAAAGCAATTGGCTTTCTTGTACAAAAATAACAGAACATATCCCACCTCCACATTCCCTATAACCACAGAGATGCAAAACACTTCTATCATATTAGCATGGAGATGCTAAACAGGGCCAGGGCTGGATCAACCTACAAGTGCTGCAGGTACCCAGCCACCAACTCAAAACATAACTTTTAACAACAGCCCTTTGTACCTCGTGCTCTCATCAGCTTCTCACCCAGCTTACAGCCCACTCAGTGCAAATCTCCCCAGTTTGGCTATAAGGATACTGCAGAAGACTGCAGTCTTGCAGGTATCAGAGTAATCAAAATCGTCGGTGGGAGCAGAAATTGCAACTAGGAGGCTCCCTGGTACTGGAGTAAGCTTCGTCCACCTCCTCCCCATCATCCTCTGCCTACTGCAGACATCCTCCTTGCTGGCCCAGCTCATGATCCTGACTCATCAGCTCTTAGCATGCATGTATGCTTTTATAATCCACGGTGGAAACTGAAAATAACAGATCCATCTGCGTGTGACATCCACATTTTTTTGGTTTGAGCCTGCCTACAGATATGTTCATCTATTTTCCCCCTGAACTGTTGTTTAATTAAGAAGTAGTACCCCCTATCTCAGTACTGTAAAAAGGGCACGTTGTTGGCTTCAAACATTCTGAAAGATTACAGTCAGCTAGGGACTGCCAACTTCTAACTGAGCTGGGCCATGGTCGTGCTTGAGGGAAGTTGTTGATGTGAGTTTTTTTTGTTGTTAAAAAAAATACACATTAAAATCTCTAGTAATACCCATAAACAGAAATTAGTAATAGCTACGAGGTTTTCTCTTCCAAAAAACACTACATATCCTGACGGAAGGAAAAAAAAAACACTTTAAAAAGATGAAAATCATCTGCCTGCTGTCATCTTAAACCAAAGTGCTGTTATTTTTAAACATGCAGGTGAATCAGCATTCATACGTGCGCTTACGAAGGAAGAACTGCACCCGGGTGGACTCCCGGGGAGACCGACTGCGCATCCACCGCACTGTGCCTCAAAACTGAAACGTCCCTCTGCTCAAAATTCCTCAGCCGTGCTCTTCTGCTCACTCGGAAAGACGACGCTATTGTTAGGAAAACGCGCTAATTAGGATTCCTGTGCTAGTTTCAGGCTGAGTTTCTCTTCAAAACCCGCCTCTAGCGAACGCTGAATACATTGCTTTTGTTTAAGTAAAACAGGCTTTTTTTTTTTTTTTTTTCCTTTTGGTATACTTTAAGGCTCAGATTTTAGTAACAATTCCAGTTTAGAAATGAAAGAGTTCTTTGCCAAGAATACATTCCTGTAACATTGCAATTTGATGGTACGTTCCACTATTTTTCCCCACTTGGATGTTTATTTGGAAATGATTAACCATGCTATACATTGCACACAATGCAAGCTATCAGTTTTCACCTACCCCTTGTCTGCAAGGGCTTCGCAACTCTGAGCCAACCTGCATATTTAATGTATTTTAAACCAGTTGTATTTGCTGCATTACTGCTGCGGAGTTTTGGATGACGTCCAAGCGTACTAAGTTTAGCTCCAAAATTGGCTCTTTTAAAACAATTCCCTTGTTAAGGAGCTGAATGCAGAGCCTCTGGCCTGCTTGGCAATGCAAGAGTCCGGCCCGAGCAGCACTCGTGGATGTCCAGAGAGGAGCTGGAGACCTTTGGGGGACAAGGCAGGTCAGCGGGGAAGCTCCAGTGGACCCTCATTTTCCAGCAAGCCATAAGCCAGCCCTACCAAAAGGGTAAGTGTGAACAGAGCTGACACGTGCCTTTGGTAGACCCCCATCCATCAGGCTGAGGTGCTGCAGGAAGCATGCCCACACCATATGGGCACCCTAGCATGTCCCTAAGATTTAACTGGACTCAGAGGAACCAATAACTTACAAGACTGTGTGCAGCCACATTAAGAAAAATACAGATTTTCCTTAATGAATGACAGACAGCATTATCTTTATTAAATGTGTCTTTTGATGCTTCTGATTTAAAGTACCGATGTTTCAAAAATATCCCCCTTCTACCCATCCCCAGATGCGATTCTGGCAAAAACTGAAGAGCTTCCAAGGCTGACCCAAGGCTCACGCTGGGGTCTCATGCAAGCAGAGATCCCAGTAGTGTGGTACCACCCCAAAGCTGTAACACAACTCCAGACTCAATCCTTTGCGCTCAGCACAGCACAGACTCACATCCCTGGCTTCTGCACTGACTGACGTAAATTGGCATTTACAAACACATTTGGAACTACATTTAACTTTTATACAGATCACACACTAAAAGGAGAACTGAACATTATACTAATCCCAATTAGATTTGAGACCAAGAAGAGTATATCTATCCCTTTATAATTATTATGAGAATATATTCAATTTATACTTTCATCTAACAGCAATTACAACTGTTTACCAGTTCTAAGGCACATCCTTTAGGAAGCCATGAGTCGTATTTCATGCTAATCACTGTTTGTTTGGTATTCTCTTCTGAAAATAAAGGGATCAGTTCACAAACCCTTCAATAGGAATGATAAGAAAGAAAAAAAATATCAAATGAAGTGGTACATCAGAAAGAGATAAAAAAAATTAAGATCTTCCACACACTGAATAGTTTTACAAAGCACCCATTGTAAGAAATCTATCCCCAGGACAAATGCTGATTGTAAATAAGAATGTTCAAGGCAGTTCTTTGAAGCAACTTACCAAAATTAGCAGCCACATGTGCGACAAAAACCTCCCTCCAAGGAGATTTAAGCTGAGTTTTATGCTTCCAGCAAAGAGACGTCCCACTGCTGGGCCACTCCAGAGCCCAATGCATCCTCCCCGGGCTCCCAGCACAGCCCCTGTGTGGCACCCTGCATGGCTTGGGGACAACACGCCACCAGAAGCCCCATCCTGCTCCCTGCCTCCTGCATTTCTCCTGTTCTCCAAAGTATCGGGCAATATCCCTAACACCACAAAAGCACTTCTTCCTTGTTATGGAATTTGCAATTTACATTTACAGGCATGAGAATACCAGAGAACCTCAGGCTGAGTAAGATAAACATTTGTTATCACCCAGGGGCGGTACATGGAGGAGACCCCCTTGAGGCTGTGAGTCCTGAGGAGCAATACGGCAGTCAGCTTCGGCCCCCGATGGTTTATGTGTGCAAACGAGGAAGCTGATAGTTTATCTTCTTCTCTTGCAGCACTGTTCCCCTGCACAGCAAGGCATGCAACCCCAAAACACAGCTCCACGCATCACCCTGCGCACACACAGCAGCACAGAGCCAGCCCCCATCTATTCCTATTGGTGCATCTAGAACTAACGGGAAGCAAATGCAAGCTTAATCCAATTATTTGCGCTAAATTAAAATCCCTCACTAATCCTTTATCAATGCTTGGTTATTTTACCAAGGAGAGAAGCTCAGGGCTTCTGCGACTGATGGAGAATTGCACAAGGTAACGGGAGCAGGCAGAGCCCTGAGAACCTGCAGCACACCACGGAGGAATGCTTGCAAGCCCTCACGTCACTTGTCACCTGCTCCTGCAGCACAGCCCGGCACAGGGAGCATGGGACAGCACTTGCACAGCCACCACTCACAGTGGTCTGCTGTCTGAGCACGGCCCTGCAGTCCTGTGCTGCCATCTCTATCATCTTCGGTAGGACAAGAGGTAAGGGCCTTAAGTTGCACCAGGGGAGGGTCAGGTTGGTTATTAGGGAAAATTTCTTCTCAGAGAAAGTAGTGCACTGGCACCACTGAGAGTTGATGCACTGGCACAGGCTGCCCAGGGAGCAGTGGGGTCACTGTGCTTGGAGGTGCTCAAGGAATGCAGAGATGCGGCACCGAGGGACATGGCTATGGGCACGGTGGGGTGGGGTGGGGCTGGACTGGATGATCTCAGAGATTCTTGCCTGGTAGCAGCAATCTCACAGTGCACCCCGGTTCCCCCACCAACCCACGCTGCTGAAAAAGCCCAGCAAACCACCAGAGCACCCCAAGGGCGCTTTTGCTGGAATAAAGCAAAGAGCAGGCCTTGCTAAATTGCACCCTACTTAAAGAGAAGGAGAAAAAGGGTCAGTAAAATCCTTCAGCCACTACTAAAACGTAATGCGAGTTCTATCTACTACACCATCCCAAGAAGTGTTTTTTTCTGCTTTAGGAGGCATCAGCAAGGACATGACCCCTCACTCTGCATGCTGGAGCAGGGTGGGCTCGGTGTCAGAGGTCTACCTCCTGTGGAAGCAGCTACAGCTCAAATCCATCTCGTGGGGATTCTTCATCATAAAAAGGTTTCAAGAAAATAAACAAACAGTTGCTGCTGTTGACTATAAACCCATGAAAAACACCTTGAGATTTTGTTCTGACCACCATAGGTGTGTTAAGAATTAAGTAGCAGTCTTATCGTCATAAAAAAAAACCAGCCACCAAAAACATCAGCCTGCAGTAGGGCAGCTCATTAAACTTTTTAATCAAGCTGGGGAGGAGAAAAAATGCTTCTTTCCTAGTCATGAGGAAAGGAAGGTTTTGAAAGGTCATGGGGTAAAATCCTGAAGTCAAAATGAGATCTCACACAAACCCACCAAGGAAAACCATTAGCAGAAATCTACGCATTCATCTTTCTCCGAAAACATGTTTTTCTTTTGCATACTTAGAAACTTCTGAAGTCAAAGCGTCAGCTCCAGCAGCTCCTCTCTTCTCTCCACACATCTCAGGGCAGAAATCAAATATTTGGAGCTTCATAATTCAAGCTCCTTAACGTTTTAATATTAAATCAAGTTTTCTTAATAAGCCACACATCGTGCACTTCTTCTAAAGGGTGGTGTGTTCTCATTGGCTTTGGTGGGGTTTTTTTTTTGAAAGGTTTAATAAACCCCCGATAAATAAGTAAACAAAACACTGCACATCAAGAAGTCATAAAGTTCAAATAAGATAACCTTGAATTTCGTTTCCTGCACATGGTAATGAAGCTCCAGAGTATTGGAAATTCCTGCTGCTGTGGAGAAAAATAAATTGGGCCGAGGCAGCGAGTGCTATCCCTTAGTACAAATGAACACAAACAAGATGCAAGAATGCAAAGCCAGCATGTGCGGCCAGCTATAATTTTCTGTGATTAGAGACTAAAACGAAATGTAAAACAACATCCCTGAGTGGCAAATTAGTGAAAAAAAGTCATGAACAACATAAAAAGAGGGGCGTTTAAAGTCTTACAAGTCCCTGTAAAAATGATGAAAACCAAAAGCAGATTCACCTCGGTATTCAAATGAGTTCCCTGCTTCGCTTCCCCTCGCACCCATCGTAAGAGGTGATGTGGCATCCAGCCAGCACATATAAAATATGTTTTCCAACAAGGACAAAGCACATCCAAGGGCAAGGATCCAACGGATTCAGAAGAAGAGCCAGGCTCACCCACGGCATATGATCAATTTAAAAGAAACTGTCCTTTAGAAACATGGCAGTCAAAAAAATCCTCAAATTGTGTACAGAGTGAACGTACTACACAAACAAATCCGTGTGCATCCTACACATGCACAAGGAAACGGGTGACATCCGACACTGGCTTTTCATCTGGACCACGCCATTATCAAAAAATCACCTGGCAGACAATTCTACCCCACTTGAAGAGAAGCCTGACACCAAGGAAGAATGTCCTACCACTGGGATGAGCAATTCCTTCCCCGTCCTTTAAGAACTACTGGGTTCTGGATCTCACTCTGCCCCAGGGCACTGCAGCAAGGCCAGGACACCAGCCTGGAAACAGCTCCCCAACAGCAGCATCGCTTCATCCCACTCCTAAGAGCTAGCACGCTGCTGGAAATAATCAGGATTTGTCTTCCCCAAGAGGCAAACAACCTCTGGCTCTAATGAACATTTCAACCTCCTCAGTTTCTAGCCAAAATGCATTTCTGGCCAGCTCATTTCCACAGCAACACGCTGCCCGTAAGCATCCAACTTCAGGTTTGAAGCTTTGCTAGCGTCTGAAGATGCAACTGCTTCCCTGCAGATAAACAACTCTGCCGAGGAGGCTCCAGACAACACATTAATCCTTCTAAAGTCAGTTGTAATTTCAGGTCATTAAAGAAGCTTAAATTTAACAAACTCCAAGAGGAAAGCTGGTGTGGGGGTGTTCCTACGCACTGTCACATCCATCAGCACAGGGCTGCTTCCCAGCACAGCTCTTCCCTAGTCTGAGACCAGGAAAAAGAACCATCGAGCTCTGGAATGAGAGGCAAAGGGAAGTGGTACAAAGAGGTGTGCTCTCTCACTCCTCCCTTCCAGCCCTCTCACCTGCTGGCATCCCTGGGTTTGCCCATATAGCTGCGCATCAAAGTCACAGCTTGTCTGTACTGAAGCAGGATGCAGGAGAAGAGCAAGGCTGGCTTAAAAAGTAAGAGTTGTGATGCTTTCTCAGGCCAAAGATCTTTCCAGCCTCTCATTCTACCGTGAATTTGTGCAGCCTTTGAGCTTGCACACACTTTGAGTACCTGCAGTGACGAGAAGCCATCAGGAACCCCCTCCCACAGGTCGTTTGAAGTCGCTGCCTGCAGGCCCTGGTGCTGAGAGAGACAGCAAGTGGTCAGCCCTGCCCTGCCCTCAAAGCCACACGTGCTATCACAGGATTTGCTCACATTCTCACCCCGCTGCCTGTTTTCCTGGCAGCATCTGCCTACCGCTCAGCAAGCAGCTCGGTGCTCACAGCATCCCACTGACAGGCGAGTCCTGGGAGGGAGAGCAGACAGAGGTAGCGCGAGAAGTCTCATTAACCAAATGAGGTTCAGGCTGACAATAGTTAGATGCAACAAAAATAATTAACCTAGGAGAAAGTCTATTTATCTTTTCTTATTTTAGTTGTAGAATGGAAGCTCAAATACGTGGTTTTATGAGATGCTCAGCGACATTATCTGGGAAAAGTGGAAGCAGCACAATTGTTACCCTGTCCTTCAGACTGTTTACTACGAGAAGAATTTCCTCTCCCCTCAAATATGAAAACCACAGATCATAATTGGAAAAAAAAGGAGGAAGTTCGGTCTGAGCTCGACATAAAAAGGCCCACCAGGATGGGGGCAGGCAGCGGATGGTCTGACTCCTTGTAGGGAGAGGAAGCACTCCGCACACTGATGCTCTAGCATCAAACCTCAGTCTGCACAAAGCCAATGCCCGCAGGGTCTCACCAGCCTTATCAGCCTGTCTGACAATGCCAGGCAGCAAAGCTGGACTCCAGAAAAGTTGCTCGCAGTTCATTTTCTTCATAGGAAAACGGAAGCCCATTCTTTGCTCTGACAGGAGACCATGATTAATACAGAGCGGTGGGAACAAAATTTTTAAGTGGGATTTTCCATTCGTGACTTGGTCTCTTTCATTTCCACTTTCCACCTCGGCAGGAGCACCATCCCAAAGCAGCCTGCTGACCCTCCCAGGGAGCATCCTGTGATGGCACTCACACAGCGCCCACCAGGCAAAACACCAGACCCAGCTGAGCTCACAGCACGTTATTCTTTGACAAATTCAGTCTGGAACTATAAATATCTTTATCTTAAAACATTGTTTAAAAAAAAAAAATCTTGAAAGGCTTTCACACATTACCTTTTTTCCCCCATCTATTCGAAGGTCTTCACAGTTGGTTATTCTTTCTCTCCTCCTTTACAATAGAAAGTTTTCCTCAGCCCCCAGGAAATCCCTCTACGTGGAATGGCAAGAATAAAGGAAAATGCTTCATGGGCAAACAAGCAGAGCTCGACAGAAGCATTTTTATCTTCTATTAATCAAGAAGAATTTAAGTATTAACAAGCTACAAACATTGGAGAACCGATTTCACACACTTTTCTTTCCCCCAAATTAGGCTGTTTAATCTTTGAAATAAAGGAAGTAGCATTCTGCACTGTAAATCATTCCCACTGCTGTGCCTTGAAGCCTCCATGAGCTCCAACTGAGTTCTCTGGCCAGTCAGACTGCAGGAACATCCTTAACACAAACACCGATGCTTTGCTATGAGCCAGACCACACTCTTCTTCTTTCAAGCCCAAGTCACATCCTGAGTAATTTGGTGGCACCTTTTATGTGACATTTTCAGGCTAAAAATCCAGCAGCTCATTCCTGGCAGAAGGGCAAGGAGGGAACAGCTGTGTGTGCACCAACTTTCCGAATTAATTGGGGTCTGGTGCCACTCAGAGCGATCAAGGGAAGTGCAACACGTGAGCAGAGCCGTCTGCGCAGCCAATTAGCACTTCCCCTCGTTGCTGAGCACAGGGAATGTTACCAGCTGCTTCGTTAAGTACAGCACCCAGCATGGCAGGGCTTCATGATCATGGGTAGTGTGGCAGGGAAAGGAGATAAGAACCCAGAATGCTGTGTTGTTTCAGAATCAATTTCACTGCAACCTGCATGAAACATTTCCCTAGTGGGGCTAGCTGGGTTTTTGTTGCTATTTTTTAATCATATATGAGAAAACTCTATGTAGAACAGCTACAATAAAGGCAAACAGGGCTAAATTCAGGTACCCCCCAAGCTATCTAGATGGAAACAGGCAGCAGTCTCTGCAAGGAATACCTCCAGACTTGCTCTCCTTTACAGGGTGAGATGCTTACGACAGGCTAAAAGTGAAGATGAGAGCATTTAAGGAGAGAAATACATTCTTAAGTTTTATATGAAAGCCTTGTATATTTCGCAGCATGCCCACTTGCAGCAGAGCACCCCAAGATCACCCAATTTAGGGCATCCTGCTGGGATGGCAAAAGCACCTTCAGCCCAGTGCCACGGATAGTGTAGTCGACTGGATGCCATGTGCACATCCCAGGAAGAACCCTCATTTTAAGACCATTTTATTTCAGCACTGAAGATGCGTCTCTACAACAGAGCACTCCAACAGCAGCACTGTGCATTGCCAGTGGAAATCGGTGTTGACATCTGTAATTCTAAGTTTAAAAAGAAAATGCAATTTACAACTAATGCACTTCCAGATGAAAGAAATCTAGTTATCTTTTATGAAAGCAATTATTTAAGCTATCAGAAATAAAACAAAGCAACAACGTGTCTGACAAGCGACGTGCCCCCAGAACTGATGGAACGCAACGCAGAGAATGCCTTTCCCACCAGCCTACGCTAAACAGGAGCGAGAGAGAAAGCATCCATCTCTTCAGGTATAAATTAAATTGACGTGTTCAATATCATCTGCATTAGGAGCACAACACTTCCACTGACAAACAACGGGAGCTGCTGAGCAGCCCTTCCCACTGCTCGGAGGAGAGCGAACACCGGGACCAGAGCAAAACGCAATGCTGTGCCCAGTCCTGCAGCTCAGCCTGCAGCCAGCACGGCAACCTGGGAGACACAGCACCACCCGAACGCTTCACCTGAGCAAAATACGAGGGGATATTAACCAAGGTGTAAAAATCCATAAAAAAAAAATCTGCTTTACAAGAGATATTTACCTGTGAATCAGCAGTTGGGTTAATTCATTATTCAGCAGGCTTGTTATTTACAGTGTATTACAGCTTTGTAAATTATTTATACGTGCTTGTCTCTGTCTGTGCATGATTTTCCCTTAAGAGAAGAGCAATATTTATAATCCCCCACACAGGGAGGTTGTTTCAGTCAGAGGTAGGACATTAAAGCTGCTGATGCTTTCTTCTAGCCATGTCTTGGTGCGTCTCCATGCTCAGAAGCCAGTGCTAAAGCCTTGCCCTGATGCACGATCCCAGGGATCCACCCAGCAGCCACCAAACTTGACAACAACCACCCCAGGGCCACCTCCAGCCACAGCTCCAGGAGGAAAATAAAGCTTACATTTTGTTTAATTTGGGTTATAAAAACGCACCGTCAAACCCAGCTCCCAGCAGGGAGCTTTTGAGCTGCTAACGGCAAATCAGGTTTACAGAATCAGCTGCCTGATCAGCAAGCAGACCTCAAGAAAACCACCAGTGGGACCGGATGTGCCATCTCCAGGTGGAGACCCCAAGGCATGGAGAGGGCACCAAACACAACAGGAGACCCCAGGGAGAAGCCACCAAAGGCACAAGCTCAGCAGCACCTCCACCCACAGAAGCCACAGACACAGGGAACTCAAAAGTTGTCCTGGACCCAAGTAGTGCCAACAGGAGTCGAGCGGATCTTTACAAGCATCCTAAAACCTGTCAGCTGCCCTGATCTCACTGGTGTCAGCTACAGATGAGTACTTTACGGTCCTCACATAGCTGTAATAAACAGCTTGACACTCATGTAGCTTGAAAAGTGACTCCGGTAACTCATCCGACCCAATCTTTCCTTTGCTTAGTAAATCAGCAAATAAAGTTTAAACATTTTGAGGGTTTTTTTTTTTTTAATGCATCCAGCCCACTTAAGACTTTTCATCAATAAAAAAGTAAAGAAACTCAGATCATGTTTCCGTATAAATTAAACTCCAACTCCATGCAAATGCCACTGGGCCTGTGTCCAAGAGAAGCAGTTTTCAGTAAACACGAGGCGTGGTGCTCACGTTCCTAACGTAAAGATTGCTGCAGATGGACGTGTGCTAAGCTCGGCTGCTTAGCAAGAGGGGCAACAAATTTAGGGCAGGAACACTAACAACTGTGAACAGCAGGTGTTAATGCTCCTATCCACTGAGAAAAGCGAGTCACCTAAAAAAAAAAAAATAATAGTCCACTTTGAAATTCATTCAATTGAATACTGATTGAGTGAATGGGTCAAAAATAAGGGAGTGGATGAGCTCCAGTGCAAGGAAAAAGCACTGCAAAGGTCACACAAGGTTGGAGCTGAGACTCACAATTCCAGCCCATCACCGGGACCCCATGGGACATCTCAAACGTTGGCAGCCAAAGAGCAAATCTGCCTGCTCATGTTGCAGGAGGACCGGGAGGTGCCAGCCCAAAGGGGAGGCCCAGATGCGGGACAGCCCACGGCAATGGCACTGCCCTGGCACACGCTGCGGACCACAAGTGCCACGGTGGGATGGAAAATTAAGTTGCGAAAGGAAATGACTGAGGTTGTGTTTAACTCGATTAAATATTAAGAACGTTTCCATGTAAAGTCAGCATTAAATCACTCTAATCGCATTACCTTTTTTTTTTTTTTTTTAAATACTACTGGCAACGTCAAGCTTAATTTATGTCAATCCACGCCAACAAATAACTGTGGTTCTTTTTCTATCCACAGAAACACAAAATGTGACCTGAAATACTCCTATCATTATTGTTTCTTTCTCACTGTTTACTCATCATGAAAAGTTAATGAAACTACTTACAGATAGGATGAAAAAATCACGTATCCCTTTTGAATAAAGCTAATGCATTTCCCTGCTGTATCAGGGAGCAGAGCGGCCCAGAGATAGCCAATTCCTTGCTCTAATGACCAGAGTGCCTATCTTTAGGTCTTAAAGAACATTGGCTTGTTGTCTTGTAATCTTTTCCTTAGTAAATGCTCAGAATGGGATTTTTATTTCTTTATGCTTGTTCATTTATTTTTTTCCACATTTACACGATGCTATGGTTTCTCCACTCTTAACTGACTTTCACAGATAAAGATTCTCATTAACAGCAGCTTATTTTCTCCTTCAGCTGCCAGAAAGGTGAATTTATTAGCAATACTTGCAGTGGCTCAAAACCTGCACTTACACCTCTGCCATCAATTTCCCACCGGGGTTCCCAGTGAAAGCGATACGGCTGCAAGACAAGAATATGCCGTAATGATTTGTGCTGGAAATCCACAGCACTAAGAAATAGTACTCTCAAACCACATTTTCTCTCTCTCCTACTATTAGCTGAAGACTCCGGGTACAACCATTCATCACTTGTTGCCCAGAAACAGGATTTTTGCCTCAGTTTTAAGGAGAAAAACCTTCTCTCAGGCTCGAAAGACCAACAAGAATTGGGTAAAGCAGGGAAACTCTGGGGGTCTTCTTGCTGGTGAAGACACAGCGGGTCCTGCCCACCCCTCACATGTTTAGTGGCACGGCAGGAACAGGCCATCAGTCCAAATTTTTCCACGTTCTGCACTTCCTCGTTAGGAGAGCAGTCCCCGTGCAAAGGGCGTGGTGGTATTCTTTGTGTGCATCTCACACACTTTGGATAATTATATAATTCAGCAGAGCTTTGCAAGCGCTATTTTTGTGCGCACGCAACAAATCCCGGTTTCCTTCCAAAGAAGAGCCTGGTACAAAATCGCAACCAAAACACCAGCAATTGATATATCAAGAATGATACAAATCCTAACACACGCGCACAAATTCATACAACTTACTGAACACGCTTGCATGGGCACTGGAGTTTTTTCCCTGGCCAAGAAGGAAGGAACAGCAAATCTAATGCAGCACCACCGCTCTCTCAGCAAACTTTATAGCTGCCAGCCCATGAGAATCACTTTAATAAACACAAATAGAAAACCAAAACACAAGTCAATTATTCAAATGAAGGCTGTTGCTTGCTGATCTAAACCATGTCTAAACTTGGGGGCTTAAATCAAACCAGTCTTGCTGTATTTAAGAGACTGACACAAGGGTACCCATCCTCACCGTGCTCTCCTTGAGTGGCCTTGGAAAACCAGTGGGATCACCAGGCACCAGGGCAGACCTTTGGGGCAACTGCTTTGGCTCTCCTAAACCAAAGAGGGCACTGAAATAACGCTCTCTGCCTCTCCACTCTCCTTCCCCACACTCAAACACCTCTCTCCCTGCAGCTGCTGTACTGGGACCAGTTTGGGCATCTCAGCCCCGGGCTGGCTCTGGTTCGTCACTGCTCACAGCAGTCGTTCAGCTGTCCTCAGAGAAAACCTGGCTCCCCAGCTGTGTGCATTGAGCACATATCTGCAGTGCAGAAGACTGGAAGCAAAACGGAGACCGGTGCCAACTCTTCCCCCTACAATCTGGTGCCTATTAATTTAAAATTATTTGAAAACTCCAATGAAATATTGAATTAAAATGTAATTGCAGGGGTTGGGAAAGGTTGTGGCACTAAAGCTCTTCGGGAGCTGCTTCATCTACATGACATTTTGGCAACATTTACTGCCAGCTCGCAATTTAAGCATGGAAGCTCATCGACAAAGGGTGGAAGATCCCAAACCCACACATTGTGGAGCATCACCCCACATTCTATTACAGCCATGCAGAGCGCTGCACTGAGTCAGGGCACCTCAAAAGCCAGCCTTAAGCCTCCCCCTTATCCTAAGACGATTCAGGTAACAGCATAAAGCCGGAAAAACTGCTGTGGTTCATTTCTCTCTCCCCAACAGCTCGCCATCCAAGACTCAAAGCGTGTTCTTGCTTCACCCCTGCGGGCACAATTTGGCAAGCACTCCTTTCAGAGGCACTGTGTGCCACAGCCGCATTCTCTCGGTTATTTTTACCCTGCACTGCCTCCCCAGTCTGGCTCCCCACACAGCCCCGCTGAGGGAAGCGGCAGAGGCAGCTCCAGCTGATGGAGAGAACCACTCTGCAAGCCGTGTTCTGAACCAGCGTGGGCAGACACCAAGTTACATCCACATTTCCACATTCTTCTGCTCCTGCTTCATATGCATCACGATCCAGCAGCGCTCACCCACGCTCTCCCATGGGCACATGTTGCATCGCCCTTACACAAAAGCCCTCCTCAAGCCACCCCACGCACCCACTTGGGGCTGTCCCAGCCATAGGCTCAGTGGCTTTGTGGTCGCAGTGCTCAGGGACACGTCCTACAGCCGCTCCATCATGCCCGAGATGGGTTGGCCACAACTCATCTTTCCAGCATGCCGGCCAGAAACACTGCAGCTTTTGTTTCGTTCTGCCTTGAGGAATGCAAAGACATCTGTGCTGCTGGGACGCTGCAAACGCACCGCTTGTCTGGCTAAATATATGAGGTCCTGTCTCCTTTCAGGAAAAAAAAACAGATCCAGAATCCAAATTAATCAAGCCCAGCAAACCCTTCAACAACCCGGGCTCCTCCTCTCAGCCCCCAAGAAGGAGGCAGCAGTCTGCAGTCGAGCTGGATCGTTATTTATAGGTGCAGATTAGCATAGAGGACTCGCTGTACAGTAAGTCCCCATGAGACAGCGCCCGAGCCGACACCAGCACAGACAGTTATTGATTACCAGTCACAATGAAGAACGGTGTGTTTGGAACTGAACAATTTTATTACAGCCTTTTCTACCAAGACACAGTGGCTCCTGAAGACAGGCTTCAGTAGGCAAATCTCCAGGCGATCTGTCAATGGCAATGCCAACCTGCTCTTCGATGGGGTTATTCAAGTGACCTTAAAGGAACTGTACGGACCTCTGATATTTGCGCAGGTCAGAGACTGTCCTCATACATTCCGAAGACATATAGTAGATATATGGCATTGTGTCAAAAGATGAAGTTTGCTTTTTTTTTTTTTCCTCCTTTTTCTAGGTTTTTTTTTTTAATATCATTTAGCTATGGGAAACCTCTCGTGGAGAAGTAGAGACCCCACGAAGCTCACATCAACGTATGTGCTTAAGTCACACAACTTCCCAGCGAGCACCTTCCAGAGCTCAGCTCCCTCAGCCTCCAAAGCAGGTTATTTCACCTGGCTGGGCACTAATACCGATGTCAAACCACTATCGCCTTGCAAAGCTAAGCTTAATTCCCAACATGACATGGAAAGAAACCACAACGAAGCGACTGCCATACATCACCACTTCTGCTGGTGCGTAACTGCAGTTTCAATAACGTGCTCCTGTGCGGGACCAGCATGACAATAGCTCAGCTTCAGCTCTTCCTTCTTCTGTCTAGAGCACTTACTTAATGACTTTCTTATCAGTTCAGCTCGGTCCATACCCACACACACAACAGATCCACACGCAAGGCAAAGCAGTGGGTTTTGCTAACTTGTCAGCCTTCCAAGCAGCAGTTACACCCAGGTAAGCAACGAGTCTGCTCACCAAGTACTCTTCCCACCTGTCAACAGATGCTTACAGCAACATGATGAATATCAAACAGCCAACTTGTGCAGCACCATTCAGCTCAGCAGCTGCTTCTTGCCTTGCCGATAAAAGCGCCAACAAAAAAAGCAGTTTACACCTTCCTAGATCTGATGGCAAAGAGCAGCAAGTGCTCCAAATACACATCTTTCTGCATAACACACCCACTCTGTTGTCATAATACTTCAGCAGAAAAATAATCACATTCATTGAAAGTCTTGCAATTCAGACCGAATCCCAAGCAGTTGTCCCATGGGGGCTGGGGAACGCATGCATATGTCACAGCTGAGGTCACAGCCAGTGCTTCCCCCTTTGGGATAGCTAACATCCCAGAGACATTTCCTATAGCAGAGATACAGGTGAGCAGCCTTCAGCCTCTCAAGGGACAAAGAACGGTTCAAAGAAATGTGTGAAAACTGACCCATCTTGGAAAAGCACACAAACACCCAACTCCTTGCAAATACCTGGCTGCTTGGTTCTGAGAGGAAAGCATCACTGCAATTAGAGCTCAGAGCGAACAGACCCTGGGCAGAGGATGCAGAGGGATGCACAGCTCTCTCATTTAACCAGCACACTCGCCTTTCAAGTTCTTCGCTTGTGAACCTTAGCCAAACTAATTTGATAATTTTTCTTCTTTCTTTCTTACTCCCTAACATTGATTTTTGCTTTCTCACTCATGACTGAACCTATTTAAAAAAAAAAAAAAAGGGAAAATAAAAAATCCATCAGCAATAAGAAATATACTGTTGTTTTGTTTCTGCAGTTCCCAACTGGTACATTCCCCTTCTCCAACTACCTGCCACATTCAGAAAAGCAGATGGCATCATTCAAACAAAATTAAAATAGATGAGTGCATGCTAACTTTTTTATGCCTTATGACGATCATCTTTACGATTTTCATTTGAAAGTGCAAAAACTAAGCCAGATCCAAGGCAGTATAAAGTATGTCATGGGAAATGGATTAACAAATGTCCTCCACTCCAACAGTGAATGCAGACCCTGCTGAGATTTTGCAAACCTACAGTGTTAATATGAATGGCACTGAGGCTGGCCACTGGTTGGGAAAAGAGATTTGCCTTTTACAGCAAGTGGTGACTTAGACACAATGATGCACACGACACAGGGAAAAGTGTCCATGTACACCACTCTGCTTCACAAAACCCCAGAGCTGAGGTGCCCTGCAGAAATTCACAGGCACTTGGGAGTGAGGTGGTGCTGGATGTGCAGGCAAGGAAAGTATTTAGCTAGAGCTGTTGTTTTTCTTCATCAGACAACACCGTGCACAACAAATGGATGGACGGACTGTGGCACTTCACCCCTACACCACCATGGGGAAAAAAAAAAACAAAAAACAGAATAAATGAGAAGCAAGGGTGGGCAGTGAGGTGTCAGGAGACAAATCTTTCCAGTGCAGACAAATTCATCTTCCCCGAAGCTTCATCATCTCTGACACCAATGTCACCAAGGGCGTACTTGCACGGCTGGGTATGCCCAGTCCCAAAGCAGGAGCGCCCGCTGCAAATCAGCAGCACTGCACAGGGTGCCTGTGCCCCTGCACCACTGCTCCCGTTCCATTCACACCTTGCTCCATGAGCAGCTGTGGCCTGGGGAGGAGATGCTGCGCCTTGCTGCTTCTCCAGCAACTTCACAAAGTCATTGCAAAGACACCCCTGAGAACGCCGCTTTGCCCGGAGACGCTGCAATACGTGGAAAGCAGCCGAACGGATTTTCTGAAAGCGTTTTTCCTCCTTCTAAAGGCTCCGCTGCCATTCTGGCAAAGTGTATCCTTGTCAGTCAGCGGCTAACCTTGTCAAGGGGAAGAAAAGGCTGGGAAGTGACAGGTTTGACAACCTGTCGGATGCCTGGTGCTCTGCTCTCCTCCCAATCTGATCGCTATCAAACATTAAACCACTGTTCCTCCACACAGGAGTGCAACTCGATGCCTGCGAGCCTCAGCCAAGGCCGATAGCGAGCTGGGAAGCTGCCAGCAGCCCTGCTTCGCCCATGCCTTGCGTGTTCTGGACACCCCTCCTATGTGCTGATCTCTGAACATGTCACACCAGGAACGGTCCCTTAGGAGTCCCAGCTAGGTCACTGAAACCGCGATTGGCTTTCAGGAAAATGAGCACTAGAGAGTTCACTCTGCAAGGAGAGATGGCGGTGACAGCTGCCTGGTTGCCAGCCTGCAGAGCCTCGCCTGCAGATCAAACTCCGAGCTCAGACACCCGGGATGGACCACGATCTCCCTCATCCCCTCCAGCAAAGCAAGCAGCCCCTCCCATGCCACACGTAGCAAACCCCAGCACATCGCACATCATTCACTCAGTTCTTAGACACCCACTGAATGAGATCATCTCAACATAAGGAATCTCTTTCTGCGTGTTCAGAAGGGACAGAATATTTTAATTCATCTCTTTCCCCCCCCACACAAAACCTCTGCCTTCCGGAGCAGCTTGCTTTCAAGATTCATGAGCGGAAGCAGCCACGCTGGTTGCACAGCCCTGCTCATGATGCTCCTTAATTCCACTGACGCTGCAGGAGACGATGGCCAAAAAGTCAGGAGGAAAAAGCATCGTGCAATCAGGAGCTTAGCTGCACTAAGAGAAGCAGGAGCTGCAGCACATATCCAAAGAGGCCATTTAGCCAACAGATGCCAAGGACAGACTACAAGTAGCAATTACGTTGTTCTTTCACAGCGCTAATATTAAGCTTACGGAAAGATGGCTCGCTCTCTTCCCTGTGGGCTTAAGTAAAAACTTGCATTTGTTTAACATCAATTTGTTTGCCAAAGACCTTCTCAGCAGCAAAAGCACGGTGCCTGCTGCGCAGCCCAGCTGCTTCAGCCTGACACCCAACAAGCAAGCGGGCTTCAGCAACAGGCAGCTTGATGCTTCCAGTCCCAGCAGGCTTCCGAGCTCCTCACAGCACTCTCCGTTCAAGTGCAATTGCAAATGGAAAGCAGGAAGGTGAACAACATCCCCTCCCACTCCCCCGGCCAAAAAAACCAAAATCCATAAGTAGCACCACACAAGTAAGAATGAATTTGCACGGTGCTTCACCCGTGGTCTTGCCCACCTGCCCACCACCAGCACTGCCTCGTTGCTCCGAACAGAGACAAAAACAAGCTTGCACCAAGCTTAAAATTCAGCCAGGGATATGGGGGAATAAAAACGATACAGTGAGAACATTCTTCTCTTTAAAAAGCAAAATTTCACATCTTACATATACTTCCAGGCTTGCTCCCCTTCAGCAAGCAGCTCGCCGCTCACTTCACTGTAAGGATCCTCCCTCTCTTTTTACACTCCAAGATAAGGTTTCCTTTTAAACAAACAGAAACTAGACTTTTTAAGACCAATTTCCTTTTTCAAAGCAGTAAGGAAATAGATTCCTTTTAGCATGCTTCATGCTTGAAAAGGTTACAGTGGCCTTTCAAAATACCACATGCTGTGCATTCCGTATAGCATTAATGACTTGGAGGATGCACGGATACTTTCTAGTACATCTTAACCTTTTAAAATTGGGCCTTCATTGTCTTACCTTAATAAGCAGTTTGTTCACCTTATGTCATTTATGTCTCGCAAAGGCCACCCTGGCTGAAAATACACATTAGATGTAAAACCACATGTTTTGTGTCCGCAGCTCAACGCGTGTAACAGCGAAGCGGCTGCATCAAGCACTGCACCGCTCCTCTCCTCCCATGACAGCTCTCTGCTGTGACTAAAGCTCCCGGTTCCCAGGTGAGCAGCTCTTAGCACGCTCCCTGAACCGCAGGCCGGAGGGCACCAGCAGAGGTGCAGGGATTTATTCACTGCACAGGAGTCGGGCAGCGCGAGCATGTGGCTCCCCAGCAGAAGAGGAGGGCAGAAATCAATGAGAAATCAACAGTGATTAATGCTGCTTGACAATCTTTTGCATTAATCATGTTTCCACGCTCTTGAGAATGTGAAGTGGAAAATCTATAGTCATAAAAAGCGTAATTGGGAACGCTCTTCCTACTTGCGCCGAGACAAGGGAAGGAAAATCTTAAAAAAAAAAAAAATAATAATAATTATGAAATGTTGGATTTAAACGATACGCACAATAGGACCTGCTTGTTGATGGCAAACCTGCAGAGCAAACCACGCCAGGTATCCTCCCGCTGCTGCAAAGCACCGTTCTGACAACGATCTCTTCATCTGGTCCCTCAGCTCCACCATTAACTGCCTGATAAAGAATTCATAAACACACACACACACCTCGCACCAGTTAAAATACAGCCATAACAAAGAGTCAATCACTCTTTCTGGAGAACAAGCTAGGAGATGCCACGGAAAGCAATGATGTCTTCATTAGCTTTTACAGTAAACATCCCTCTCGGAAAGCAGCCTTTATGACCCACCAAGGGCAATAAAGATGTCTTTGCAAATTGATGAGACAAATACTTCAGAGGCATAGTTTCCTCCATAGCTAATGTGAAACGGAGGATAATGCCATTCTCTACAGTCATACAGCAGAATAAAGACCTTCGTCCTTCCTGGGATGAGCCCACCCCTGGGCAGCATGAGGATCAAGCACAGTAAGGGTGCTAAGCACGCTGGCAGTGCAGCTGCGTGCTGAAGCTCCACATGGAACAGTGAGGACCATTCGCTGTGACAGTTTTTCACCACGAATTTCAGGGAGTTCCAGAGCCATACAACAAATAACAGGAAAGAAAACAAGGAGCATCTGATACACAACAGAACTGATCTGAGATTCTCCTTGTGCTAACAAGGTATGATGCTGACCAACCATATTATACAGAAAAAGCCATTTTTCAGCAAGGACTGAATTACCAGAAGCTGAAGAAATTAAATTTCCAGGTCTAAACTTGTAGTCTTAAAATTGAGTTTCATCCAAGCTCCTCTGCTAGCATCAAAACAAGATACCTCTAAAGGTAACATATGTAGACATAAGCACATCATACCTCTAGTGTGAAAAACACAGCTTCAAAAAAAAAAAATGATAAACCCCCCCCCCCCCCCCCCCCCAAAAAAAAAAAAGAAAAAACAACAGAAGCAATGGGAAACAAACATGCAAAACAGAATTCCCACTCCTGTGCTTTTCCTTGCCTACAGTGGCTGCTGTGGCTGCTTCCAAACAGCATTTTGGTGCAGCTGGACTGAGCCTCTGGGCCAGGGAACCCTCACAGCTGTGATGCTGACCCCAAATCCTTGTGGTGAACCCAAGTGGTCGCTGTTTCTGTTGCACCTTTGTTGCCAAAACAAGTAGGCTGCACCCTTAACCTGCCACATTTCCCATTAAATCAACTCCTTGGAATACAACCCTTACAGAGAGGAATAGATTCGCCTCAGCAGCTCTCTTGCTGAGATCCAGAAGGCTCACACACTCTCACATACCCTTCTCCAAAAGCACGGGATGAGCCAATCCAGTTTTACAAGATTTATTGCTTAATTAATAACTTCGATGTTGGCAATTAAGGTGTGTTTGAGAGAAGATAATGAATATTTTTTTCCAAGTGAAAGCACCACCTTTTGCATCTAGCAAACCTCTTTGCAAACTATAATTGATAGTTTGGTTTAACGTGGAATATTCCTGCAGCAATTATGGGGCTTTATTGCTCTATGTTACTGCACTTTGCACAAAAAATATTTTTGTTATCATAAATTCCTTCGCTAGCAGACGGCTTAGGATGGGAGAGAAACGAGCACCAGATTCTCCAGCATCACAAATCTTGGCTTATCCCTTACAGTACTGCAGAAGCCTTCATGCAAAGCCACTTGTAGCTGGTTCACCAGAAACCTGTGAAGGGCCCGGGACATCTGCAGGAGCCCCACACACCTCCCTGCTTGCCGTGAGGCATTGCAGCTTATGCAAAGAGAGCAAGCAGGAAAACATCCCCATAGAAATGGGGTGAAGATGGGTAAGAGAGAAACTGAGGCAGGGAGAGTGCACACGATTTAGTGGGAATCAGAAGTGCTTTGTTGAGAAACTGAGGTCCAAATCCTCCCCAAAATGCCCTCTACCACCTTCTTCTTTGCTCCAGGGACCCCAAGAAGAAACAGCAGAGAGATGGGTGCTGGTGTTCTGAATGCAGAGCAGGAACACGGGGAGCAAAAGGCACCAGCTCAGCGTGAAAGTGCGTGGACATGAGGCTCGCCAAGTGCTGAGCAATTCAAACAGACTTGCTCTAAAATAAGTCCTGGAGGAAATGCTAAATTCCACCTCATAAGCACTTAAATAAATTTAATGCTATCTATAGCTGCAGCTCTAACTATAGCTACAGCTGAACAGCCCTGCAGAGTTGCAAATTGTTTCTAGTTACGGAATGTCTTGCAATGCATCAAGCTGTGTAAGGTGCTGCTTCTTACCAAGAACAGAAAGGCAATTTGTGCCTTTCCCGTCCTTGTACTGTTTAATTTCCTGGAGCTCAGAAGGCCCAGCTGGCCCTTAATGCAAGAACATTGCTGCGTTTGTAGAAAGGCCACAAACCTCCAGCATCACAGCCGTGCCAGAAGAACAACTCTCTACAGCTCTACCCCAAACCTCTGCTGTTGCCCTGCACAACTACAAAAGGTGCGTCCCCCTCACGGTGAATAATAAGGCATCATTCATAGGCTGGAGCAAACCATACAGCGCCTATGTCCCAAATCTTTCTAGCTGCACTGGAGGGAGACGATGCTACAGAGAAGCGATGGGTCCACGCAGCTACTGCTCGTCATGGGAATCATAGAAGCATTACAGTTGGAAAAGATTGCTAAGATCATCTTGTCCAGCCATCAGGGAAGGCCGCCTCTTTCCCCAGCACGCTCCTCCCCACGTTACGCTTGCTGCCGCGGCACAACTGCGATTTTTCCACAGCGAATTGGGCCCTAATTACTGAACAGTTTGTGAACAACTGCCCTTAAAATGTTAACAGCTGAAATGATGATAACAATAATTCTGTTTGCAGTTATAATGGCCTCTCATTAGAGCTGCTTAATTAAATATTTTCCAAAACTATCCCAGGGAAAAAAAAAAAAAAAAATAAAGTGTGCTCTCTCAACTGTAGAAGCAGAACCCCAAGCAGCCGCGAGGAAACGGTGGCTATTTCCAGCTGAAGTATTTCCTACAGCCAACCACGAGAAGTGACCTCACACACGTCCCCAACGCGACCGAATTTGCCATCATTAATCCGCTCACTCAACAGGAAAAGATGCTGCAGGTCTTGGTGAGCACATTCCCCTGTGAGCGCTGCGCCGCGAATTAGAAACGCTTACATCTTTCACACTTATTTAGCCTTTACGCTCACCCAGCGCCTTCGTTGGACGGAGCGATGATTTAAGGTCCTTCCACAACCAAGTCAGAGGGAACAGCCGTGCCTCCTCCTGGACGTGCACAGAAGGGAGAAGGGGGAATTCTCTTGTAAAGAAACGCTGCCAGCATCAGCAGCACGGCGTCCTCCTCCCCTCTTCTCAGGCACATCCATGCCTCTCAGCCACACACAGCCATCTCCCACTCCACATAAATGAGACTGAGCAGAGATCATGTAAATACATTACCATTTGTTACCTAATTAAGATTTAATGGCAAGCCTCGATTGGTTTACTGCAACACAAACAGCTGCTTACAACAACTGCAGAGAGCTGGCCTAGGATAGGGTGTGCATACAGTCTTAACATTCGTTGCTAAAATATCTTGAGTCCCAGTGATGAAAATCAGGCAATTCTGGCCATGGTAAGTACTGCCAAATACACATAAAGAGACGCTAGCAGCGCCTGAGAGTTTACATTGGGTTGTCAGCTTCAATAAAGTCTACGAGGGAATAGATTTGGATTCTTTTTCATACTTCTCCCCGAGCATCTGCTGCTGGGGACGGGCCAGGGGCTGGACAGGTCTTTGTTCTGACCTGGCAGATGTGAAGATGCTATCACATGGCTCTGACATTGCTGCACCAATGCGCCTGGCAATTTAATGGGGCCACAGCACAACAGCTGTGCCACCCAGCCCAGAGCATCCCTGGCACACGCTCCCAGCACAAAGCATCAGGGCAGGCACTTCCATCAGTGCTCCTGTAGCGAGCACCACATGAGGGGAGCTGACAGACTGAAAGATGACAAATGCATTTTTTGGTTTATTTTACTTTTTTTTGTGTGTGTATGTGTGCACCTATTCATGCTGGGGCATGCAGTGAGCTGGGGACATGACTTAAGAGAAGGATACAGCAGGAGGCTATGGAGAACCAGCACTGCTCAGGCCACTCAGGAGATGGCTGCACAGGGTCAGGGGAGGAGAACTACCTCACTCCTCTGTAGAATGCAAATCATGGACATTTCTATTCTAAACTCACCCTGCTCCCAAATCTGTACAATACTGGGGGAAACTCAAGTGAGAAGCACCTGAGTGCATCTTCAGTAGCCCACAGTTCATGCATTAATTCATCCTGCTCTTCCATTTTGGGTGAACTCAATCCATACGAGTTACAGGACTCCTAACTCAAGAGGCAGCATTTGTTTTTGTCACTGCACTTACTAGAATCATGCCTTTTTGGGCAATGAGAGGTGGTCCTTGTTCTCCCAGGCTTGCACCCTGTTTTCCTTTCTGCCATTGCGAAGACATTGCTAAAACCCTTTTTTTAGTGAACCTTTTCTATAGTAGTACAGATACCAGCAGGGCTGAAGCACCCAATGAACCCTCAGATGGGCACAGTGCAAAGCACACCACAATCCCTGCAGGGGATTACACCTTTGCAGGCAGAACACCAGTTTGCAACTTGATTCTGCATCACTAAAAGGTCCGTCCAGTTCTATTAATCTAAGGGGAAAAAAAAAAAAAAAAGGGGCATGCTTGGACAAGTCTGAATTCATTTTTTTATTTCTCCACCAAATAAAACGTCAAAATATTTAAGGCCTTTCTGCCACCTACAGAAGAATAAGAAATAATCAACTGTGACTTTTCAAAAGCCATAGCTATATTATGTTGAATTCAGACTTCAAATCAAAGCCCATTTAATACCTGAAAGTTGTCAAAGCCCCAGTATAAACTGCCTCTAAAGCACAAAAACAGTAGGTTGGGAATTTAAATGGAAGGACATTCAGGTAGGCCAGGACTAGCACCTCTGCTTTGGTTTTATTTGCTAAGATCTACATTAAAAGCCACTGCTGAAAGCAGTAATAACTTGCTGAAATCCACATAGCTGAGAGCCAGAAGGGCAAAAGCAGAGATGCTGAGGAGAAAAAAGGAAGGTGGGAGAGGAGAGAAAGCTGTTTGGGGCTACGGGAAGGGTTCAGCAGGGATCCCAGCATGCAGATCATCAGTCTGTGCATGCTACAAACCTGTGTGCTACCTGTACCTCCCTCCCACTTTGGGACACCAGCACATCCTTGAGCACCAGCCAGATCCCAGCAGTGCTTCTCCTCCCATGAACTCTGTCAGGCAAACATCTGTCAGCACATCTCAGTTGTTTAATCACATCAACGTTTCCCCCCCCTTCTTTTTTTTGGCACCTTATACCAAAATAGACTATTGCAAGATGTCTCTGTATCACGCTCTGACAGCGTAATGCAAAAGAAAAGCTGTTTATAAATAAAGGAGGCACAGTCTGAGCCAGATATTAGATTTCATGTGCTTGCTAGCAGCCAAATATACATAATACCAGAGTAATTGCAAATAAAGCACGAACATATGCACGGTCCAGGGAAAGAACCCCGAGCGCTTTTGCACTGCACTTTAATTTCCTCAAACATTATCTTTCTCATGAGCTGGGAAAGTGATGAATGATCACCTTCCTCTGCCCGGCCACGTTAGGGCCATTCCCACTGCTGCCTGTTCCTTACTGTTCCTGCCCACCTGAATGGTTTTGGGTTTTGTTTTTCCTCTCCTCAAAGCAGTGCTTATTTAACATTGATCTTAACACCAGCAAAAAAGACGCAGCGAAAAAGGGAAACACATCCCCCCCCAAATTACTACAGCAGCTCTTTACCTTCAACTAAAGAGCACTTCTTTGATAGATCATATGTCTGGCCAAATACCAACTCAATGGACACACTACAGGGTAAATTAACAGGAAAGCAGTGAATAAACTCGAAACGCTCCTATATTTAGTGGGCACAGTGGGAATGGACTGATGGATGGACTAAATGATCTCCGTAGACTTTTCCAACCTTAATGATTCTGTGATTCTACAGTTCCTATATGGAGTTTGAGACAGGAAATCACAGCAGAGTTCTATCTCAGTAAATGAAACACCAAAAACACCCAACACGAGTGGTTCCACTGACATAAGTTCTTCCAGGAGTCATCTCCTCTTTAAAATGAGCACAGTTTAATCAGAGGTGAAGAGCAGGGCAGGGGGAGGATGAGCTGTCTTCCCTCTCCCAGGCTCAGGTGTGCTCCTATCTCCAGGCGCCTCTTCCCACCCTCCCTTCGTCTCTATGCTCATCCAACATGCTTTTAACAAACCACTTGAGATCCTCCCAGCCAGGCTGTATCTCAGGCGTGCTGATCCTTTCTGCATAACATTTACCGAACAACCTTTCCTCGCCAGCAGCTCCCTCCTGGGGACCGCTCATCTCACAGCTCAATTACAGCAAATTCCTCTCTCCAACCCTGACAAATGCACCTTGCTCTGCTGAGACCAACTCCGGAGTACTGAGGGCAACAGCCCTTCTCCCAGCCAGCAGCTTCTGTGCCACCACCCACACATCCCTCCATCCCTGCTTCTCCCCCAGATCAGCTGGACTTGTGTATGTTTCCCACTGCAGTGTTGTTGGAGGAGGCAGGAGGACACCTCGCGCTGCCCAAGAACATCCCAAACAGCCCAAAGCTCTGCTGTTCTACTCCAGCAGAACTCCCTTTAAGCAATTTATAGCCATAGAGTCTCTTCCATCCTGAGATTCTCAAGTAATTTGCAAACCTAACGCAATATGTGCATTACTTGCACTATTACTAGACACGGACCCATCTCAGCAGATGACACTACATGTGCTCCTTCTCCAGAGGTACCTCCCTCCCAAAGCCACTCTATTTCCTCCTCTCTCTCAGGTCCACCTGCCACATCCACACACTAACAGAGTTTCTGTTAGTCCCTGTCCCAGCAGCTTGCTCAGGATGCAGCCAGTTAACCCCATCCAACAGCAGTGACTGGACATGACCAGGCGTACACTGAGAAGCAGCGTCTGCATCAGCCCACTGTCTGTTCCATCACTCTGCTTAATTACAGCAGAAAGGCTCATTCATTATTCCCTTTCCAGGTTTAAATTTTCCACTTTTTTTTTTCCTTTAAACCTTAAAACATGAGTATAACTGGGTTAACACCCATGAAGAACAGGCAGTTAGTTTTATGGAGAAGATTAACCAACAAGCTCGAACAGGCTTTATGTTTGACTTTCAGCTGATCTGGACTTGTTAAGTCATTTCCCTGGTCCTTGCTCCAAGATATTCATTACCTAACTGCATACAATTGGAAATTCTTTCTTTTAAAGTCATACTTAAAGTACCCCTTAATTATTTGTGGTCTGGCAGAAGCTGTAATACTAACCTATTAATGTTAATGAGAGAAATATAGCACACAATAATTACCTGCTGCTTTATGAGCACTGAGATGAAAGCGAGCAGGTTAACTTAAGCCTAAAAGACTGTCTAAACTCTAAATTTGAAAATAGAATTTGATGGTGCGTGATTAAACCTCAAATTCTGTAATCAGGCAGGCGTTACTGGAGCAAGACCATGTTAACTTTACAACAGGATGAAGTTTTATGAAATCTTCCCTGCAAAAAAAGGGAAAAAAATTAAGCTGAAAAAAAAAAAGTACTCCCTGTAAAACACTGTTTTGCTCTCTTTCTACCAATCTTTATGATTTACTTTTGACTCGGGAACTCACTAAAATTAACAAGATGAAATTATGTTTTGACAAGTTCCAGTGCTGATGAACAGATTTTCAAATCACGAATCCAGCTTCACCTCGTTCCTCCACCACAGCTGACAGTTGAGGAGTGAATCATTCCTTCCTTCTGGTCTTTGTGTATTTTATCGAATGCTACACTGGGAACAACCAACTTCAATTCCCCCTAGTAACTGCATAAAATGCCAGGCTTAATGTTCTTTCACACTTTAATAAAATTAAGTTCCATAGGAAGGAAAACATCCGCCTTGCCAAGCTCAACCATTTTGACCATATGTTGCCATCAGATGAACCTAACCAAAGCTGAGCAAGAGAGATCTACTGTACGAAATCCTGTCACTCTGAATGCATACAAAATCTACCACTGGGTAAGCTTTCCACCATTCCTTGGCAGCAGGCAAGGTTGTCTTCTGCATACGCTTTGGGTTCCACCTCAAGGAACAGATGGGTATGAGGGTTACACTTCATTTAGGATAAATAAAGGAGATTACTTGTCCCTAGAGCCAAGAAGCTGAACTCACAGCATCCTCTACCCAGAGGACAGGCACACGTGAGCAGCACGTGTCCAAAATCAAATGGAATACGCACTGAGGAGCTTCAAAGCTTTACAGAGAAGGTCCAGAACAACCTGAAAAGCAGTCAGAGCAGTCCCAGAAGCCAAAGACTTCAGACAGTGGGGGGAGAAAGACAAGGAACATTTCTAGGTTGAACGCCTGTTATTAAAAGCAAAGCAAGGAGACTGTTCCCCATCCAAATCTCTCCTGTACTGAGAGAAATAGGACCCAAACGCTCTGTATCTATGTAAAAGGACACACAGATACCTAGTTTTACTGACAGAGATACCCAATTTTCTACTTCAGTCAAGGGCATCATGGTGGTCAGGCAGCGTGCTGGCTGCAAGGACACCTCCTCCTCATCCTCCCTGAAAGCACAAAGGTGGAACCTCTCCTCCTGGGACAGCACCTACTGGAGATAGCAGAATCAGCGGGGCTGGTGCTCCTGTCTGCAGCTGCCAATGTTTTATGCATTCTGAAAATTCAAGCAACACAGCTGTGTGATCTGAAATATGACTCAGTGGAGTTTGCGTCTTACTGCAGGCAATCACATTTATTATAATAAATAACTATAAATAAATAATGAGGTTGCTTAACAGGGACACGGGCAACCTGTCTAGACAATCACAGAGGTGACGTACTTTGCACTGGAACATCCTCAAGATTTCAACAATAAGTCTTGATTAAAATTAGGGTTTTCTTTCAGTCTTGCTTAAAAAAAAGAAAAAGGAAAACAAAAACTAGGCAATGATTGTTTACGTAAGAATGTCGAAGGCTGCTTCTCAGCATCACCAGCATACACCTAGCACGTTCAGCTGGTAATATTTTGCTCCCTAGCAAGCCTCCCAGGTCATTTCACTGCCTGCCTAATGGAGAACTGCAATGGCCAAACTAATAGCTAGAACATGTGACCTTAATTAATTAGCAGACCTAGTGGAAAATGCCAACTCTGCATTGTCACTGCCTGCTCTCAAGGACCCTCTGCCTGCGTCAGCAGGACGAATGCTGGGTGTACTAGCGTTTGCTCCGGGATAAGGACAGATGATGTGAGACTGGCTCCAGCAACCTCATACAGGAGACAAACAAGGTCTGAAATAAAGGAGCAAGCCCAAGTGAAGCAGTTTGTGGTTGTTCTTCCCTGTCCATGAATGCTTCTCCAACAGGCTCTAGGAGAAAGCCATGAAGAACAAATTGAAGGTCAGTTGGAAGAGACCAGGCAGATGGCAGATGGCCACCTGCCACCTCCCCACTCAGCAGCATCATTCACTCCAGCTGCATCTCAAAACAAGCCCTCACTTCCTCCTCTCTCCCTCTAGCTGCCTTCTTTCCTCCATGTACCGCACTCATTTAGGTTCCAGGACCCTTTCATCATGTAGTGAGGAACACCCGAGAAAGCAAACAAAAGACATCAGGCCAATACCTTCCACTGAAATCCTACCAACAGCTGCAACAAGCAGTGCTCTTCCAGGAGGAACACAGAAGGAAAAAAAAACACACAGCACACTTCCTATTCTATAAAAACATCCCTTTGACTTCAAGCAGAACTGCAGTCACAATCAATTTCAATAACAAATTTTATCAATACCAGGCAGCAGCCTTCAGGAAAAGATCTCCCTTTCTCCCCTAAGCCATGCATCTTCCTTTGGAGAGGGAAAAAAGTAAAATAAACAGCACTCAGAACTTTTAAGAAGCAAATTGTGCAAACAGCCACTCTGCCAATGTTTGCAGAATGGCCACTGGGAGCTCAGTCAGACTCAGGCACAGATCTGACTTCCACGACAGATGCCTGCTCACATGGGTGCTCTTTCAGCAGTCAGGTCCTAATGTTTGCTGCAGATCTCGTGCATCAAAGAGATGAAAACTGCAATCCCAGCTGCTCAGTGGAATTTCCATTATTATTTCCATGGGTCGTATTAGGGAATGAAATATCTCGTAGTTCAGAATGAAGTATCTTTTTATTGCTAGCACCTCTACACATGTGCAGATGCTGTGTAAGAATGTTCTGAATATCAGTAATAAATAACAAAAGTCCCATATGGGCTAGGTTTTTTTTTTTTCCAGGGGACATGACCTTAAGAACCAATCTTGCAATTTAGCCCAGAATTCTCCCTCAGGTTTCCCAGCTTTTCTTTGTGTGTGCATGTGTGCAAAATTTCTCCAGCATCCACTGCATGACTTACAATGCTAATCAAACTTCTCCAGGTAGAGCCAGAGCCTATACATCAATCCTAGTAAAATAAATACATCACCCCATTTTGGTACAAACATTCCTGCCTCTCATTAAGCTGAGTTCCAGGAGCCTGCAGTGTGCATTTCAAAAGGGTAAAGGAAAGATGCACGCAGACAGCACAGCACATTTCCATCAGCGTGACCTCAGCGTGACAATGCCTGGGCAGGTGGTGGGATGTGATGAGTTGTTATGCAGAAGCACAGCTTGCTTTGCTTTCCTTCATGCCTCCTTGTCCACGCTGGGAGCCCCCAGTGCTGGCGGTAGCATCCATGCCTGTGGGGCTTCAGGTTCTGGCTGTGCCCTCCCCAGGTGCTGGGATGATGCAGGATAAGGGCTCCCAGGCTCCTCAGAAACTCTGAGATATTTATAAGTGTCCACAAGACGAGTTGTACTTCCTGTTTTATGCTAACTACAGGCACCTGTAAGGAGCAATCAATAGTAGTCTGTGCCATACCCTAGGAACCCTAAAATACTAAGTGCAGGAACCATCGCAGACAAGACATTACGGCATTTATATGGGCTGGACTCCTATATCAAAAGCTATTTATACACTAACTCAGCAGAGCCTCAGTGTTCATCTGCTAGCAAAAAAGCAAGAGTGGTTTAAATGGATGAGAATGGGCAAAAGTACAAACAACAATGCTGTCCAGTTTCAGGTGCAACCAGCGCTAAAGCCTCACCAAGGGAAGGTGGATCTAAGTACTTGTGCAAGAGCAGGAAGGGCACCCACTGGGAAGAGGCAATTTCTACCTCAAAATCATCTTGATTCTACCCACATTGGTCCAGCCAAGCCAGGCCCTTCTCACCCACTCTCCTTGTGAAATAAAACCTCAGTGGTCCAAATCTCTGACTACAATTCTCTCTCTTCCACCATGGACATGATATGATTGCCAATTAAAAAGTGAAAGCGGAATGCAATGCAATACTGAAGCAATTAAACTGGAAAAATGTCATGAGAGCAAAATGAACACAGTCTACTGGAAAAAAAAAAAAGAAATTACTCTTTTAAAAGCGACAGTAAAAAACTGTGGGTACCAGATTTGGTTTTAAGAAAATGTTAGCAGTGATACATCTGCTCAGTTGAGTTGCCAAAAGGAATTAGTTTAAAAGGAAAAAAAAAGTTTAAAAACACACTTAGAAAGCAATACAGCTCTATTTTATGTCCTGCCACTCCTGTACGCTGCCACATTACAGAATGCTTCAGAGATCACAAAACGGCCTCCCATCACCGAGATGAAACCCAGCAAACTGCTAATGATAACATTTAAAGCAAGATGGGGAAAACCAGTGCTGAAAACGAAGGATGTCAGAAGCTGTGCGCCTGTTTAAGCGACCTGGCCGGCTGCTGGAGAGCAGCCTACACAGCACCCTGCAGAGCCAGGACATACAGGAATCGCTAATTACAGCGGTTTGAGGAGGAGGCAGCAACGCTTCTTTGTAAGGCTGGAGCACTCGGTGCCGTATCACACTGGCTTTTAATCTCTCATCCCATCATATGACTCTTAATAGAGTTCTGTGGTCCCAGCGTTAACTGCATGGAAAAGAGCTGACAGGGCAAGAAAGCAGCTCTTATCATTGCAGCTAGCCAGATCCTGCTCTTCAGGAGGATGCAGGGCATGAATTATCTCCCTCCCAGGGATGAGCACTACCGTGCAGATGGAGACCTGCTCTGCTCAGGTTGGAGGCAATGGGCGACTGTGCAACAGCACCTGGGACAGAGCAGAGCCCCAGGATTTGCGCCCACACCACAGCATCCCCTTAGGCCCTCTCGTGCACTTGGATGCCTGCAGGAGCAAGCTGAGGATGTGCTGCTGAAGGCACAGCAGCCAGCACAAACTCCTTCCCCAGGTAGTTCAGATTCCTGGCAACCCTGTTGCCATGCTACAGCTCCCAGAAAACTCAAATTTCAACACAAAACCAAGGGCCTCTGATGTTACCTCCTTCTAAGAGATCACCTTGTGCCCACAAATGAAAAGGGCCCTCAAAGTCACTTTCTAAAGCAAAGAAAATGAAAGGGTTGGACAACGTGTGTGTTACACAGTTTTCTTTTTGAACTCTTCAGATTTCTAAGCAGCTGGTAAGAAGAAAGAGGAACCTGACCTGAATTAGGTAAAAAAAACCCTAAATATTTTACAAAGCTTTGTCATTAAATTCAGCTATTGATCAGAGTGCTGACCCTTGCAAGTCTGCACAAACCTTCAGTACCTCCTCCAGATACTGAGGAGGAATCCCAAACTGAGGCCAAGTCTTAACAATCCGAACTCGTGTCCTTTTTAAAGCACAGCATTAAATCATCGCTATTAAAATATTGACAGTGAAATACGTTCAGTTGTCCTGCGGGCATCTCCAGCACCGACTGCTGCAGAAACAGATATGCCCTGAAAACAAAGGCGACAGAGGAGCTCTGGGATGCCTAATTGCATGAGCTCGCACGTTAATCCCAATTTTGTTCAGAGATGCCAAGGCACACAGACTTGATGCAATTTGATGCCTTTCTTATACAGAAGTTGCTCCTTCTCCATTTCATTTATTTTAAGCCAATGCTAGGGCTTTCAGATTGCAAGCCATCACCTTGAAATCCTGGGGATTTTAATCAAGCAGAAAGAAAAAGGCTAAAACTCTACTGGAAAAACTACCTGCTGCTGGCTCGGCCTTGACAGAGCTGTTTCTCCAGTATCTCCCTGTCCCCTCCAAATTGCTTTTGCATTGTGGTGTACAAAACGCTGAGCAGCAGAAGGTCTTTAACTCCTGTAGGATGCTGGAGGTGCATCTTGCAGAAAGGATGACCACAACACATGGTTCTGAAGGTTGGTGTTGAATTGGACACTGTAGCTCCCAAGTAATTGTGACTAACCACTAAATCACTGTGTGTAATGGATTCCTCTGAACGTTTATAGCTAACAGTTCCATTAGGCTCTAATCTGGAAAACATCTAAACGACTCCCCACAAAAATTAGAGGGGAACATAAACGTCTTGATAAGAACAAGATTCCAGTGGTACTCCACTTAACCACAGTGACTTCTGTAATATAATGTCTAGCACAGTAACATCCATTATAGTGCAGTCATTTGCTATTTGATTTTTAAACTCATGATTCAAGACCGCAATTCAAAGAGCGTCATGTCTACGTGAAAGGTGAAACCACGAAGAACAAAGCTCTGGGAGAGCGCTGGGAACCATGACTGGCTGCCATGTGAAGGCCCCAGGAGCCATGCATCACAGCAAGCCCTTGGCTCCAGTTGCCCCCATTTACCTCCTAAAGCTGTGATTTCCCAGCTCTTAAGTTTTAGGGGTAATATAGCCATGGAAGAAGGTCTGGAGAAGGTGCCTTGCATCTTCAAGCAGTTCTGGCTGTCCTCTGCTGTCAGGGAAAGATGCCACTTTGGTGGGGACCGAAGGGCTTTAACGCAATCAAACTTGCAGACAATGCTATTAGCTAAGCACAGAACAAGAAAAGAGGGAAGCATTACTGATTCATTCCGTTTTCCAGGAGAAGCCTGAGCTGTGGTTAAGTGGAAGACAAGCTGAAATTTTCCATTAGGGGAAAAAAAAAACAAAAAAAAACCAACAACTTGTTTACAGAGACGGGAAGAAATCCCTCAGGTTAGCATTCAAGTACAGCAGCAACTGAATTTACCACAAAAATCTCTGCGAGGCAGATACTCACCCTGCTCCCAGCCCAAGGAGCAGTGGAGCTTGCAAACAGGCTGCACTCGTTTAACAGAAAAACCAAGCAGAAAATAAACACCAGGAAGAGAATCTTCAAAAAAAAAGGAAGGGAACAGACTGCCTTTTAATGTTCCTTCCAGCAGTTCTTCCCATCTCCCTGCCTGTGGGGCATGCCTGTAGGGAAAGCTGTGCCCAGCAGGGGGGGGGGGCTGCTGACAGTGACCCCACCAGCTCGAGGACCGCTCGCAGGCGTCAGTCTAGACCAAGGACTTGAAAGCACTTCACCACCACACCTTCCTGAGCTGCGCTGTGCACTCCTACGCCGCAGCCGCGGATCAAAGCCAAGCGATGCAATAAGTGGCTGCAGCACACCCAGCCTTGGTACCTGCATTAAAGTGAAGGCTTTTGCTTTTGTTCTTAACAGAAAAGAATGTTTCATCTCAACTGCCCAAAGATGAAAAGCAGCTTGTAAAATAAATGGATGCTGACCCCATGAGCTAAGAAGCCCAGGTTTTTCTGCTTCCCCTCTCCAAACATCCCAAACCGACACCAACAAGCTGCAGAGCTCAGGACCACTGACGTTAGTACAGGTAATGCCCTTGGACCACAGCATGTTATTCAGCATCCACAGCCTTACTGAAATTCACTTCCAGAAGAAAGTGCATCTCTCGAGCCCTATAACGCAGCCCAAAACAAACTCCCACAAATATCAAAAGGCAACGACTTCTAGCAGCCCAGAACTACAATTGCTGCTTTTATATCACATCCCAGATGCCCACTTTTCATAGTAAATTAAGTCAGTTCTCTGCCGTAACAGAAGCGATTAGCTGCATTGTAAAAGATGCAGCCCTGGTTAGGCAAGCCATCTGCAAACGCTCGTGTGAGCAATGACTTCTACCTGCCCTGTGTTTGCAGGGACACCCCTTACTTGATGCCTAACGTAGCATGGCCTGCTATGAACAGAGAGCAACTGGAAAAGCACCTGATGAAATACAAAGCTTGTTTTACTTATGGTTTGGTTGTTGTTGTTGTTTTTCTGTTTGTTTTTTAATAGAAACAGTCGCACCAAGAGCTCATGCACAAAGACACAAACACATTGCCTCATGCATTGGGAAAAGCCTGGAGATATGCTGGCCCAAAGCCTGGGCTCCAAACGCAGGCAGTGTCTCTGCACTGCTCACCATCATTTCCGGACCACCTGCACTGCTGCAGCCAGGCAATGACATCAGGTGTCCAACCCTAAGCTGTCCTCTACAAGGAAACAGGCTGGGCAAGCTGGATGTACAGAGGTGAAAGTCACAGGACATCAATGTTGTAATGCCTAATGCTCAGAGAGCTCCTTGTTGCACAGTCTGCTTTATTTTTGCTTCATGATCAGATTTCAGCTGGAGTATCAATCATCATGAGATGTCAGAGCCCAGGTTTAAGCAACCTGACTTCCATTATAAGCAATAAGTAGAAGTACTGGGATTCCACCATGTACCATGAGACATCTAAGCATCCTTAAAAAGATCTTTTAATCACAGGAGTAAAGAGACCCGAATTTCACTTAGCTTGATATAACTTTATATATAGGACATGAAATATTTTTACTGTACAGGAAAAAGTAAAGTATGATCCTGTAGTTCACACCCATAACTCTTCCCTGAATACACAGGTTTATCGCAGGAATCAATTCACCCTAGGGAGACTGCGACATCAGGTGATGGATGGGAAAAGGAGAAGCAAAACTGTCCTGCGTTTTCCAGGAAAATAACAAAGTGTGGTGGGAAAGGTAAAAATAAACCTTTAGACAAGAAACAAGAGAACCTCAGATTCCTTAAAAAAAGAATACAGTGGCAGCCTCCACAGCAAATTAATTTGCAGCTCAATACATGAGTTGTCAGCCTGAAAAAGCACAGTGCTACAGGGAAGCAGCAGCAGGGCCGGGCGGCCGCTGCCCACAAATCCCCTGGCACCACGGCCAAGGCAGAATCTGCTTATATTTTACAAATAGCTGGATCCTTCCATAATCCAGGCTCTGAGAAATTTTTATCTCTCTGTGAGCTCAGCTATTCTCAAGTCCTTTCTGTGTCATTTTACCTCTGTGCTGCAGGATACACTGACCAATTTTATAGCAAAGATTGGCTGATGTGACGGCTGGATTTGGGTCAGATGGAGCTTGCCTTTTGGCCCCGCTCTCCCACAGGCTGGTGGAAGAGATGTCCAAACTCACACCCTCCTACGGCTTGGCTGCTATGTGGAGCCTGGAACTGCTGCTGCTCCTGGATCTCCAGGTCTCTATCTCAAAGCCTAAGTACCACCAGGACAGACTGCCACATGGACGCACCAGCTTACTTACCCAAGCTGCTCTCCAGGTCTTTGGGCCCTGCAATGGGGTATCTCAGTTTTCACTTGTCCCAGCAATCTCCAGCCCCTACACTCTCTGCTCCTCAGGGTACGCAACTCTGAGCGGTTGAAGTTGTAGGAAAAGGAGGATTACAGCAAGGAGAACAGAGAAAAGACATCCAGACATCCCCAACACATGAAGCCTTAACTCCACAGAGCAGGAACTGCTCTCAAGTGTCAGCACTGTTCTCAGTTATGTGCCTTGGGTTAAATGTCCCAGTGAACAAATAAATAAGAATAAAAAGATTGAGGGCAGATTTTTCCAAATGCTGTACTGTGCCAACCTCAGGTCCAACACACTTAGCCAAACTCACAGACAAGGACAGTTATTCACACACTTTTGTCCCTGAAAGTAACAAAGGAGCTCAGTAATCCAAATATAGGGCAGTGCTCAAAAGCATTTCCTGCACATTTTCTGGTGACTATATTTCCAGAAAGACTGCAATTCCTTCTTGCATGTGGTAGCACGATGGATATCCTGCAAAATACTGGGTGCTAAGACAGCTTGCCAAACTATTCCCCAGTTAAAATTCATCCCCAGCCACAGCTCTGTTCTACATCGCTGCCAGCAAGCTGCAGCCTCCAAAATCCAGCAGGTATTACCACTATATCTCAGCTCCACCCTATAAATCTAACTCTATCCATAACATTCTGGGAGTGATCATATTCCAGTCCAGAGTGCTGCTGACATCCAAAATTCAACTAGCAGAAGGAAAAGCAAGCCAGCAACTTCTCAGAAGCAGCAGCTGCAGGTGCAGCTCCTCTGGTTTCATTTGTGCCTTCCCTCTCCTCTGTAAATGGGGTTACGAAAAAAGGCATTAATAACCAGTTTGCAAAATGCATCAGTTACACTCAGGAAGATGGACTCACCTGGGCTCTGTTTCACCCATTCCAGAACGAGTGGTTTGAGTGGCTCTACAGGGTACGTTTGTAAATGAACACTGTTCAAGAGACAAGGAAATGAGATTCTTTGCCCTGAGCAGCTGCAGCAGCCCACTGGGAGAAGACAATACACAAGCATGAAGCAGAGCAGCTATTCTGCAGTCCTGATGGCTTTGGCCAGGACATCTGGTGTTACATACCCAAACTTTCTTATTTAGGAGAGAGAGCAGACCCTAGCTCTTACCACCACTCTTTTCCACGAGCCAGAGCACCAGCGCCACAGACACACTGTTAGGACATGCTTAGGCTACACTTCAGGACAGCTCTACTGGGCTTCTGACTCCCCCACGTTGTTCCTTCCAAAGCGTGAAGCCTGAGACCGCTTCACCCATGGAAGTGGGGGAAAATCAGCAGCTGACGTAAGCTCTTACATAGTGTGAAAGCAGGGAGCAGTGTGGCCGCGTGCAGCAGCAGTGCGGTCAGTGAGCTTCCTTTTTCCTTTCATGGGAAGGGAACCAACACGACAGCTTCCTGCAGGGCAGGAGAACAGAAAATGTAACAGAGGGGCCATGCCAACACAGGTAATTCTTGTCTTACCAGTGACCAGCTGGCAGCTTAGTAGAACTGAAAGAGTTAAAGCCTAATTTATGCCATTTATGTTTTTGCAAGTCACTCAGCAGTCACCAGGCAGACACATCCTGTTGCGTCTGACATTTCCTTGAGCGCTTTTGTCTTACTTCTCCGTGCTCCCACTGCACTGATGAGATCCAACACCCCCACAGAAATACCAGCAGCTCTGCAAAACGCAGAAGCCACGCAGCCCCTTCCTCCCCCCGCCCCCAAAGGCAGTGGCATGAGCTGGAGGCGGAAGGCTGCCTGAGGGGCACACAGACAGACAGACAGCTACCTCCACCCACAGCCACCCCACTGCAGTCCTCAGTAGGCAGCGAGCACTGGGGTAGGACCCAGCAGCATCTTCCCATAAAAAAAACAGCCCCAGAAGAGCTTAGGATTGCTCCTGGGAATAGCTTTCCCACGAGTGAACAGACAGCAAACAGAAGGCAACATATTAAGCGCTTCCACCAAGTCTCCGTTTCTTCAGCAGCAGAGTTTTGAGTATCACATAAATTAGATTAACCTCACCTAGACCTGCTTAAGGATGCTCTCCCCTCAGTTAACATGAAAAAGCAACCAGAGAACTTTTGACAGGTGAAATGATGCTTTTCTTAACAGAGGGTTAAAACAGCTGCCTTACAAGGAAGAATACAACCAGCCCCAGGGAGTGTTTTACCCACTTGGTTTGGCTGTTTGCTGAAGGACCCTACAGTTCAAACTGCACTTTCGAAGGGCAGATTCCTGCTGCTGGGAGGCCTGTGATGTTTTAATTTACCCAATGCAAAATGGAATAAAGGAAGAACTGATCTCCCAGCTACTCGGACCTCTAAGAGCACCAAACTTCACAGTCCTTTTGATTATGGAAAATTAGGAGAGTTTGCTACAAGGATCTCATGAAAGGCATCGTCATCTTCATGCTTTTATGTAAATGCACAAAATCGTTTAATGCTACAAGAGTCTCTCTCTCTCTCTCATAGCTGCATCTATTTAGTGCTATCACATCAAAGTTTGGCTCCTCCAGAGTTGCATAAGCCGCTGAGAACCAAGGAGTAACATGATTTGAGTCTCATCGCTAATGGATCTTATGACTCGTAGGTCCCCTAAGCACTAATGATTTTTTTTTTTTCAAGGCTAAATAAACAGAGATTTCACTCAAAGCTGTAAACAAGCAATACTTTAAAAGGATTCTGCCTTTAAAAGCATGAATGGATGATGGAGAAGACTGGGGTCAAGGAAGAAGGAAAAAGCTAATCCTAATTGTCACTCATTCAAAAACTTTACCTTGCTATATGCGTATATACACTGCCCAGCCAGAGATACCCGAGTGTGTGGAAAGAACAAGTGTGTTAAGTGCTTACCAACTTTTTATTTCAACCAAAACAACAACCACCACCCACCAAAACCCTCCAAACCACTGGATGTTAAAAACCAGTCACACCCAGTGCAAATGTGCTGAAGGAATTATACACTTACAACTTACATCAGCAATATGAACTTACATGCAAATATATATATATATACACATAGCTTTGGCTTCTTAGTCTCACATTAGAAAATGCAATTATCTTTCATTAATTTTACAGAGCGTTCACAGTACAAATTAAATCATTTCTTCATGTCTGTTTAAGAAAAACTTTACCGTGTTAATTATTCATAAATACGAAAGTCTGCTACTTATTACTCATCTCAAATGTGATTCATTTCAATAATGCCTGAATAATTCGGCGCTACCCTATTAATCCCAGAACACACTGTACAATTGCCAGCATCGGCAAATCAATCATGAGCAGTAAACCATGCTGGCTTGCTGAAGGAGGAGGAGGAAGGCAGGAGCATGCTCCCATACCAAACTCATCTCATGCACAAACCCCATCCCACACCTCCGTCCTCACCAGCTGTGCCCAGGCAGGTTTCCAGCTGCAGACAGGGAGCAAGGAAGGGAACCAGGCAGCAGTCCAGCAACAAGGAACAGTGGCTGGAGAAGTGGGAGGAAATTAATCCCCTCCAGTACATAAGGAGCATGCATGGGTAATTCCAAAAAAGGCTGAGAGTCAGGAGGGCTGCTCAGCCCCAGCAAGCCCACAGCATGAGACAAAGCAGAGAGCCATGTCTGCAGCTAAGTGGTTAAATAAGGCATTGCCCAGAGTTGTGCATCCCCATCCCCAGCTGCTCAGGGAGCAGAGCCCAAGGCTGCAGCTGCACAGACTGGACGGTACAGGGAGGGTGACAGAAAAGTTTCTACTGCAGTCAAAGATTTTCTATCATTGCAACAGTTATTTTGAAAAACAGATCTGGCCACACACACATACACAAAATCTATTAAAATTGCACTGAATTACACCTACTCTTCTTTCCCCATAATAAGGTCAGGCAATCATCAGTGTCTTGGAAAGACTTCTATCATCCTTACACTTGATCAGTGCTTGCAGAAAGGTCCAGTCCCACATTCAGCGGTCAGCCACATATTATTATTTTGCTTTCTAACAACTTACGTGAGCTAATTTGAGCTGATACCGCACAGAAACACTGTCTTTATTATTATGGTCATGGAGAAAGTAAATTAATGCAAAGGATTGCACACAGAGGCCTAATCCATTTGAGGTAAATCAATGCATTGCACATTTAAATTGCTCTGCTTTCCTTCAGAAAAGTACATTGAAGTGATTCATTAGGCACTGAACTGTTCACAAGAAACAGACCAATTCTCTTAGGCATGCCAGTGCATCTCTGCTAGTTAAATTTAAAAAGCAATCAAATCTACTAATAAGTCCTTTTTGCCGACATTTACATCAGTAAAGAACATGATTCCTGACAATTCAGATTAAATAAATGAGGGACAAATTAATCTCGGTTAATATACCTCTAAACCAATGTAAAACTTAAAAATCTGTCTTTTAATAACAATACATAACCTATCTGTGACACTTGACTTCAAAGTACCTTCAATAACCTTTAACAAAGGTTATCAAGTTATGAAGAGGAATCACATGGCACAATCTGAGTCTATTTTAATACAGCTGAAGCGCATATTTATAGTTTCCTTTTAATATTTATATATTCCCAGGAAAAAAAACCCACATATATATTTGCAGAAAGGCAAATTTATTTTTTCAACACCAAGTAATGGTGTGTCTCAGTACAACAGCACCGCGCTACGGTGCTCCCATCCCTACTCTGTTCTTCAGGGAGAGCTGACCTGGATAACAAATGGAACAAACAGTGCAGGGAACCCTCACTGCCTCGTGTCTTGTTCTGCTTGCCATCTCCCCTTGTTATTTATTGAGGAAATATATCCATATCTCACCCCCGCGGACAAATTTTCCAAATTTAAAATAAAAGGCGGTAGGAAACGCGCACTAAATCGCTACTTTTAAATCAACGAAAGTCACTTTGCGCTTTATTAAACATTTAGAGCAGAACTGAAAGGGCCTAATAGGGAAAATGATTTTTTTTAATCCCTTTAAGATGGTCTTAAAGAAGTTCAACACCATCCGCAAACCGGCATTATCAATTTAGGGAGCTATCATGCAAGCTTTAAAAACGTGAATTTAAGTTCATGACTAAGGCCTCCGAGGTCAGGCTTTGTAAGGGGACTGGCCAAGGAACCTGCAGCATGGCAGTGCCCTCGGGCCTGCAGGCTGCACCACCGCCCCATCACACCGCACCAGGCCCAATTCAGCCCCGTGACAGAACGGGAACCCCATGGCCATGGCAGGCTGCTCCCTACCCTTCTCTTTTTCCTCATCTCCAGCCTTTTGGTCACCAACATTGTGGTTGAGCGATAATCCTACATAATTTGGGCAGTATCCAGATGCAGGAGTGCTATCGGCCTCACAGCACGAGCAATGACAAGAAGCCAGCCCTGGCACAGCGCAGGGTGACTGCTCCCCGGCAGGAAGGCACCTCCACAGAAAGGGTTTCTGCTCCATCAGCATCCAGAGGTTTTTAGTTGTCCATCTCCTGCCAAAGCTGGACAGAATCTAGTCATTATCAGCACCTTGGGACTCGCCTAAACCCCTTGTAGGCAGGGGAAATGCTGCACCAATGCAAAACCCACACAGAGACTTCTGCTACACAGATTTTCTCCTTTCAAACAGAAGCAGTGTGCTGGGAAAAGCCAAACACGAGGCCCCCCCAGGAGGAACTGAGAGCCAGAACTGATAGCCACGCTGCTTGCAGCGAGCTGCCTTCTCCCAGGGGCTCTACCAGCAAGGAGCCCCACACACTGCCTCCAACTAAAGATTTGCAAATATAACTCCCACTGTATTGTCCAAAAGCCTGGGCCACAGTTAATCTGTCTAGCCAAAGGAGCCAAACACCATAAATGCTTCCAGCATGCTGGAAAATGTTTTAATGCATCTTTTATTTAGATTTTCGTAAGGTGTCCCTAGATGTTAATTAAACTCTTCCAAGTTATGTGGCAAGGACACCCACGCACTGCCAGGGGTTTTTGCCACAGAACACAAGGACATGGTGCCAGCCAGCATCAGACTCTCCCAAAGCCAGCAATTTCCAGCCCTGCTCCTGGCCCAGCAGGCTCGTATGAGCTGCATAACATTGCCTCCAGACTTCCTGGCTCCAGACTTCTGCAAGCTTGTTGAGGACATCTCTTTCTTTCAATACCAGCCAGAAAGGACTCAGAGTACAGTCTGACCCCTACGCACTGCCACAACTCACACAGTGAGGATACAAAGCCATGACACCACTTAAGAACACAGGTATCTGTTTTTGGTCCCATGTCTCATTACATTTTCCAGCCTAACCCCTAGCCCTTTTGTTTCTTGCAGCGGTGCCACTGGATTTATTGCTATAGACAAGTTCAGTAGATACTTCCCATAATAATTAGCCAGAACCAAGTGGAATCTCAGTTGTGGGATGCTCTCATGCACAGTTACTTTGAATGCTGCTTCAGTTCAGCGTGCCAAAAGCTTTGAGGCTTCCACAATCAATCAAGTGACCCAAGTCAGTCACTCATGACTAGGAAAAGGCACATTTCTCGTTTCTCACCATCGATGCCAAGTGGTTGAGACAACCCCCTCCTTTCTGCCACTGCCATCAGCCCACTCCACCAGTCTCCCAAGCAGAAAATCCAGAGCTCCCAAAGCACCAGCTCTGAGCCTTCCCCCTTTGCTTTCCTGAGCTTTCAGGATGCTGTAGTACTGCTGCTCCCTTCCATGCCCATTTGCCAAGGCCAGCTGAAGGGACAGGCAGCAAGTCAGGAGGACGAGGAAGCAGTTCTATTGATATATTTAATTCATATTAAGGAGCACAGGCCACCACTACAAAGCAAAGCAAGTTTTGGTAACTGACATGGTTAGAGGCAGGAAAGGACTGTTGTGATAAATTCAACGTAAAAAATATATATATATCTATCACTAAGAGCCATCCTGAGTATTTCTAGCTCCAGTGCAGGAATGAACCCTTCAACTCTGTGATTCCCATTGAAAACACAGGCAGACTACTGAAGGGATTCAGAGCAGTGGCTGAAGAAAGAATGCTCCAGGCAACTAGATTCTCCATGGGCAAAGCCCCAAGGCTGATCCCATCAGATCACAACACGGTGATGTTGAACCTTAGAGATTCAGAGCGGGAGATCTTCTGGACTTCCTAAACAAAGGCTGAACTTTTACTGAAAAGCAGATGCTCCTAGGGAATGGTCCAGCTAATTACCAATCTAGCCAGCCTCAAGCAGGCTCTCCATGCTCCTCAACATGCAAACTAATGACATACAGATGCAAACCAGAAAGTTTGTTGGAACAGCCATTTCTCATTTGGCTATTCCCACCCAGACAAGGCTAGGCAGCTGGGATATAGTAACAACAGACCTCTGAAGGCAGCTGCCAAACCATTCAAAACACCCTTACAGCAGGTTCCATTTTTTAATCACTCCCATTATAAGCAGGAATTCCCACCCTCACCAAGCTTCAACTGAGGACATCGTGCTCCCCTGCTCCTGACTGAATCCTGCTCCCTGCCCTGATGCACACGCCCTGGCCTTACACTCTTCCCTCTCCCTCCAAGCTGCTCCTCCAAAGACCACAGCACAGGGACAGCCAGGCTGGTCCCACTCAAAGCCGCAGCCAGCACGGCTCCTCAGCTCAGCCACCTCATTCCACACCTACATTGCACTGAAAGGAGCTATTCTCTGTCCAGAACGCGCCTGGATGAGCGCCTGGATCAGTGTCCGTTACTGGTACTCAGAATAGGTGCTAATTAACTGGTTGTCAGCTGCATGTTGCTAAATCGAGAATGCAAAATAAAATTAAACATTGGACGTTACAATATGCAGGAAGACCTGAAGGGGCTATTGTTCACTTAAGAATGTCTCCCTCTGAATTTCTAAACATTTGGAAGTTGCTGTCCAAGTAATTGCTTGTCAAGACATTATTTGGGAGAAAAACGGTAGCTACTGAGCAAGCTGTGCAATTAGGCTATTAAAAATGTAACATAATTTCAAAGGCTTTTAGAAAGCAGACCTCTGCCTAACACAAAACCATCATAGCTTTATTTTCTTCCCCCTCTGGGTTTCCATCTCAAGTCAAGAGGCCTCACAAAGCCAGTTACGATGGTACACATGGCTTGGCTGGACAAGGAACCATCGCCCCGAGTTCCTGGGAAGGTACACTTAACACTTCTGCTTTGACTCAGAAAAGCATGTTCAGTAATCCAAAAAGGGAAAAAAATTAAAAAAAAAGAAATCAATCAAAGCCAAAAGCTGCTGACAAAAGTTTAGCTCTCCGAGCCCAGCGTTCCCTTCTGCCTCACGCAGCCTAGGAACAATGGTCTTTCTAACTAACCCTGAGCACCAAGCGGACCCCGTGCCTCTGGGGAGGGAATGAAATCAGTGCCCCACAGCTCTGCAGGGCAGAGCCACCTCTGGGGTGGGGAAGGAAAGCTCACTTGAAGGTGTTCTGCAAAAGAGACAGCCGTTACGCATTTCCATTTCTGCTGATAAACAATGCACTCCTAGGACAGGTAAAATAAAGTACATAGCCTAGGAACCTAGGGAGATAATACACCTAGAGGGCAAAGAACTCGCTCCTGGTGCTTGCAAATGGAGCACGACAAAAACAAAACAACTGAATTTTTAAGGAACAAGGAAAACAAAAGAGCGAGAATCACAATAGCTAAGTCTCATGAAGAGCTTCATCTTGGCTACAGAAAGATAATGACGCTAACCATTTTTCTACTAGATGGCAGTGTGGTGTCACACTACATTAAAGGAATTCTAGAAAGAAATCGCACTCTATTTCAAGCAAATCTGTGCTTAGACTTGACTTCAGACAGCATGATGTATACCAGCACCCTCATTGTGAGGGGACCTGCCATTAATCTCCCAGCACAATAGGACCGACACCCTTAGCTCCTCATTTCCCAGCGAAGCAAAGGGAAGGGACACCCAGACCCCAGCTGCAGTGCTGCACAGTGCTCAGCCGTGGACGGGCTGGGCTGTACGTTGTGACCATCACAGGGCTGTGGAACAAGCTTTGGGAATGGAGGGGAACCTCTGGCCGAGCAGCCAGCTGCACGCCGGTCCCGTTGGCAACTCCTATGGAAGGCGCAAGAGTAAAGAAAGCACCACCGCTAAAATCCAAAACGCAAACCTAAAATAAACAGGGTTAGGGCTGGAGCAGCTTTACAGCTAACACTCAGACGCAGGAGCAACCTCCACTTTGCCAACATTCGCATAACCTAAACTTCAGCCCTCCCCAGCAGCACTTATCCCTGGGGCACACGGGAGCTGCAGGGCGGTCAGGGGACGTGCCAGAGCCCCGGGGCAGCCCGGGCCTGACCCACACTCGCCGTCAGCAGCTCGCTAAGCTCCTTCTAATTGCGGCAGCCTGCGGGTTATTATCATTTAAACGCTGAACGCGCAGCGCGGGGGACGGCTTTGTTCGCCCCGAGCCCGCTCCCACCCGCCGCAGCTCTCACCTGGAGGGCCGGAGCCGCACCTCCTTCTTGCTGTCCACCACCGAGGGCACGCAGTTGGTGAGCTCGGTCCAGTCGGCGTGCAGCCCGCAGCTCCAGCCGGTGGAGAAGCGCGAGAAGAGCCACGTCTCCCGCTTGCCGGGCCGGTGGCAGGTGCACTTCTTCTGCCCGGCGCGGCACTCGCAGGGCTGCTCCAGCTGGATGTTGCGGACCAGGTGGCGGCCGAAGGTGGTGCCGCCCGTCTTCTGGATGTGCAGGAAGACGATCAGGTCGTCCCCTTTGATGTTGAAGTCCACCCTCCGCAGCAGATCGCCGGCGGAGAAATTGAAGCGCGGCACGAAGCGGGCCGGCGTCTCGTCCTCCGCCCGGTACGGGTCGGCGGCAACGGCGGGGCTGAGGGCGCGGAGCCGCAGCAGCTGGCACTCGGTGCCGGGGCAGACGTACTGCAGCACGATCACCGCGAAGAGGAAGAGCATCACCAGCGCCAGCAGCACCTTGTGCGACCGGTCCTCCATCGTCGCCGGGAGCGCCGCGCATCGCCGCCGACCGCCCCCGCCGCTCACAGCCGCCGCCACCG